>NW_026461075.1:0-54746 GCF_021730395.1 Mercenaria mercenaria | reverse complement strand
GATCAGTTTCTTTATTTGTTGTGTGTCAATGATGTGTTTTCAAAATATGCTTGGATTGTTCCAATTTATAATAAAAACAGGTCAAACATTGATTTAAGCGTTTGAATCTATTTTAAAACTTCAGGTCGATCCCCAAAGTCTTTGCAAATTGACAAAGAGTCTGAATTTAAAAATAAAGACTTTCAAAGGCTCTTAAAGTCCAAACATTTTTCACCACAGAAGATCCTGAAATCAAAGCAAGTATTGTTGAACGAATTCAAAGAAGTTTGAAAAGTCGCATGTGGAAGCATTTCACACATGAAATAACATTGATATTTTAGATGATTTGGTTCATGCCTACATTCATAGTTTTCATCGGAGTATTCAAACAACACCTACATCGGTCACTGAAAAAAACAGAACCTAAGTATCAAAACACTTGTATGGATCAAAAACAGAATCAAAACATATCTCGGTCTAAGTGGGTGATTTAGTTCGCATCAACAAAATAAAGCGAAATTTTGACAAATGGTATCTCCCAAACTGGACCAAAGAATTAATCAAGGTCATTCATATTCGCCGTTCTTTGCCACCAACCGTTCAGTTAAAAGATTTGGGTGGGAAAAAAATTGAGGGATTCTTTTATTTGCCTGAAATTCACTATAAAAGACAAAGATATTTACGAAAATGAATCAGTCCTTGCTCGCCGCACTAGGAAAGTAGGTGGAAAAAAGATAAAAGAAATTAAAGTTCACTGGGAAGGTTATCCAAAGAAATCTGACAGTTGGATCCCAGAAAGTCATTTGGTATAAAAGACATTTAGGCAGGATGTCTCAGTCAGATTCGGTTAGCTTGGAGGTGAAGACAGTACTAAGGCGCTTTGTAAAACTCATGAGCCAAAAAATCGTCTCACGTACATGTTACAGATTTTTGCCATTTATTTTTTGCTGGTGGTTTCCATCATTCAACTCTGTTTGAAATCTGAAGATAGGATTTGGTTAATTCTGCTCAGTAGCACACTTGGTTACATTTTACCTACCCAAGGTTTAAAGTTCATAAAACAACCTACGTTGCAAAATCTGTCTGTTGGTCAACAGCGATGAATTCGTTTTACAATGTACATAACGGTGCTCTAGGCATGATTTCTAACAATACCCAGAGTGAATTCAGGATAAAATTACCCAAACCCAATAAAGATGATTATGAAATGGCTTTGGTCGAACTCATCATTCCTTCTTAAATTGTCGATGTGACAAAGGAGGAATCGAATCTCAATTTCAAATTGTTACAACCCATGCCAAACTTGGCAAGGAATTTAGTAAATTTCCTTCCAGTAAGTGTAGGAAAATCAATGATTAGTACACCTATCACTGCTGCATCAAATCTGGGGTGAATTCTTCCCCAGAGCATCTCATTACTGAAATCGACAATGTCATTCGAAAAGAACTTGATGACATTCTCCATAAACTGTCCATAGTGTTTCATATAGGTTATTCCAAACCAAAAGGACGTGTCAAATTCAATTCAAATACATCGCATGTGGGTATACATTTCCATCCTAGTTTATTACTTAATCAAGGGGGAGAGAGTCATTATATTGGAGATGTTTATCCGGAGGATAAAAATCCTTTACCTGTCGGTGTAGATTTGAATGCACTAATCATTTATTCATTTATTCTGATCTGGAAGATTTTACTTTTCTGTGTGATATTGAGGCACCAATCCTTCGTGTATTCCATTTGAATCGAACAAGAAAGATTCAAATCAGGTTCAAGAAGAATTTGTCAATTTGCATTATATCCCAATCTCCAAATCCAGTTTTGATGAAATAGGTATAAACATATGGGGTGACACTGGACAAACCGGTCAGTTTGTTTATGGCAAGTCTATGATGAAGTTGCATTTTCGAAAGAAATCACGACTTAACTTATGATCACAATATATCCCGTGTATCGTGGTGTTCCTCGCCAATATGGTCATGGACTTGGGTCTATCTTTAAATCTGCTATGAAAACATCAGCTCCTTTGGTAACACCCTTGGTTAAATCACATTCAAGGCAGTCAAACGTGAAGAGTTAAAACAAGGTATGCTTGCAGCCAAGGATATCATGTTAGGGAAAAGTCCAAAACAAGTGCTAAAGTCCGGTGGAAAAAGGGCGCCAAAGTCGACCAAGAAGGCTGCAGTTTTATCATTGCGAGAGTCTTTGATCAAAAGTATAAAAGGTTGAAAACCAAAGTCTCGTCGTCAGTCTTCATCTACACTTCGTCGAGGAAGGACGTTGAGACGTAGTCACAGAAGGTTCAGAAATCCTAGATCTCTTGCTGAAAAAATATGATGCAACACGGTTCTTAGCAAAACGGAATTGATGTTTCTGCTGTACCTCCAACCATGTCAGCTATGCAAGATGGACAATGGACGGAACATTACCAGATTTCGGCTTTGAATAACTCAGCACCAATCGAGTTTATTTTCCTCCACAAACAGAAAAATGAACTGATTTGAAACAGTCCTGGTTGTACATCATATCCAAAGTGACTAAGCCTGATGGAACAGATCTGGATGCTGCCACTGAAACTTCTGTGGTCAATTACTTTTTCCACAGTATGTTCAGTAGCATCGATTTGTATTTGAACAATAAACTGATTTCGAGCAACTCGCACCACTATCCGTACAGAGCCTTCATAGAAAATCTCCAGACTTATAACAAAGAATATAAAGACACACAACTGCGAGCTTTGAATTCTGGTGGGATGAAGATACGTCTACTCATATGCAGGATAATACACGAGGTGCAGCTAATGAAGGATGGAAACGCCACAGAGCTCGTATAGCCGAAAGCAAACACTAATACATCTGGATTTATTCCTACAAGAGAAATACCTCCCCAATGGAACTGAAATACGCTTCAAATTGAACAGAGCCTCCAAAAACGTCTATCTCATGGGTACCGCCGAAGGAGAAGTTGATATCCAGCAAGTGGGATTCTATGTGAGAACGGTTGAATTACTTCCTGTGGTGGCCAATGATTTGAATCAGGCCATTAGTCAGCATAACATGAAGATCCCGATACGACGCGCTGTAGTGAAAACTTTTACGATCCCCGATGGACAGAGATCTAAACTGATGATCAAACATGTCCCTCTACCAGGCAACAGCAGCTCTTGGACTCAATCGGTCGATTGGATTGACTATGAGAGAATATAAAAGTGGCTACACTCTCTGGGGATTTGATCTCACCGCAGATCAAGGTTGCGAGGAAGGTCAGCTTCACCCTCTAAAAACGGGGAACCTGAGGATAGATCTTCAGTTTTTACAACAACTTCCTACCGTCGCGAATGTGATAGTGTACGCAGAATTTGACAATCAAATTGAAATCAACGGACTGAGAGAAGTCTTGACAGATTATTAAACATGGATGGTCATGCCTTTGACAGAAAATTCAGAGAAGATGTTGAGAAAGTGAAATACAACGAACCGGTATTTAAAAGAAAATTGAAGAATATGCGAGACACCTTAAACGATTGTGTTGTGGAAGAACTTCAAACAGTCATCTTCGATGAAGTACATAAGAACTGTTTTGGATGTCAAGTGGATCACCCCAGTCAGTTACAGCATCAACGGTGTTTGTTCACATCTACTGACGAGTGGGTGGAGTTGTACATTGAAAAAGCTCTTAATCAACTGAATCTCTACAATGTCATGGAAAAATGGTATCCAAAACTAGAGCTCACGGACGTGCAGGGCAGTAAGAAAGTACAAGCCCTGCATATGTGGGTAGATATAAGGGGGAAGTTAGCCCGTCATCAGTCAGATCCACGCGAAAGCTGGATGAGTATATGGGCAGACCTAGTGAAAGAAACCTGGAATCATGAATACCCATGAACTTCAATACTTCTTTGATAAATCGTTTAAATTGAGAACACTCATTGGAGAAGTGTGTCTCAAGGATCATCTACCTGAGCAGAAACCCTGTCATGTGAAAGCTTTCATAGTGAACACACATGACTCAGATAAACCTGGAGAACATTGGGTGGCTATTTACTTCAGGGAAAAAGCAGCCATCTACTTTGACTCCCTATGGATTACCACCAGTAGAAGAGGCTATTCGACCCTTCTTGGACAATACAAGACCAGGAACAACATACGACTTCAAAGTGGAAGCAGTGCCACGTGTGGTGTATACTGCATATTTGCTCTTGACGCTTTAGCCAAAGGATATGATTTAGAGACTATGTTAACTGTTAAATTTCGTTTAGAGCCAAGATAGTGGCATCTCAATGACAAAAGTGTGGGAACGTGGTTTAAACAAATCTATGGATACTTATATGCAAAATCTAGATCACTAGATAAACCTGAACATTGTCAGTGTTGTACAACAGATCAGTCTGATAAACTTGCTTTAGCTTTGTTTAAATTGTATGTGTTAGACCATGATTATTTGTACCCTTCTTTATAATGTTCTTTGTTACTACAGTTTCTTGTTCAATAAAAACTGTGTACACACAATATTCTTGTTTTGTTATTTATCCCTATCTAGGGATAGTAGTAAAGGTGCCATAAACTCATCCTTCAAAAAGACCAGAGGTCCTGGTCTTTTTTCAACATGAAGATGTTGGTCCTCCGTGTAAGATCAAATGTCATTAGCTAATATATTGATTCTCTATCCGGTCCGCGCGATACCCATATAAGCAAGTACATTGACCTACATTCTATCACTCATTCAAAATGGAGACTCAGTCTATTGCCGGGCAAACGGAACAACTGCAGCAGCTTGAAGCCAGAGCTGCTGTTCTTCAGAACAGCATTCTCAATACACTTAGAAGAGAAGAAGAGAAATGGAGGGAGACCCAAGAAGAACGAATGGGGCGTAAAGGATCATCCGATCCTTAAGAGATAGAGAACAGTGGAGACGGACAGAAAGGCAGAGAATGGAGGAGAGTTACATGGGTCGACGGTACGTCAGGGTTGTTAGGGTTCACCCCTACATCAAAAGGGCCCCTGCTGATAGCACCACTGAGTAGAAATGCTACTCAAAATACAACGGCCCTTTTCAGGGCCATTCCATTTCTTTTATGAAAGAAAGTACCTTTTCTTAGTGTCTGCTGGTAAAAAATATATGACATCGTCTTGGATGGTGATCTGGCACCCTAAATGGTAATCTGGTACCCTAAATGATGATCTGGTCCCCTGGATGGCAATCTGACAACTAGCAACGTATGGGATGATGATCTGGCACATGGCAACGTATTGGGTGATGATCTGGTACCGGTACTTTACTACTTACAACGCAAAAAAGGAAAGAATAATAACGGATATATATATATATAACAAGTAGAAGAAGAGATACCGTACACTGTTTTCAAGTGTATGTTATCTAAAGTGGTCTTTATCTAGTACATTGAAAAATACAGCTACCTATTCAGACAAAAGAATAAAAGAGAAATAGTTTATTAGTGAAAATGCACTTAAACATTTTTTTTTGCATTATGTGCAAAAATTCAAAAATATTTTGAAAGCGAAAAACATTTAAGTGACAAAACATAACACTGCATAAAGAATAGTATTTTGACAGTATTCTATGCAACATTTGGTTTTCTTTTCTTATTTTGCAGTTTGACATCAAGGTTATGAATGAAAAGTTTAAAACGTATTCAATAGTTCAAAACGGAAACGAGCTAAGTGACAAAATACAGCGTCAAGTACAGCATTTTGGAGTCTTATTTCATAGTAACAAACATAAAATAAAATATATTCACATTTTAGCAAACATTCATCGCAGTACTGTAGAACAATACTTATTAGATACTTTCTCCTAATGTTGATATGTGTGTTTCACTCGCAAGTATGGATCTGTTTCATGTGTATATAATCATCAAATTCAATTAGTTAAAACAAAACACTTTAAAGTCATAAAAATTTGAAATATTTCCTATTTATTGCCACATGTCTTGATATGGACATTAAACATACTATTTTAACTTCAGTTTTCAGTAATTGTTGTCTCATGTATTTGTCATAGATCTGAATATTTGATTAATACAGTACAGAGAATCATTGAAGCTATTCCCTTTTTTCACTTCCCTTTAAGGCTGTAAAAGTTTGTGCAAAATTGAAAGTAGAGCTTTTGTAACATTCTTTTTTGGACCACAGCTTTAATAATAGATTAAAAGCAATACGGAACTTAAATGCAGAAGGGATAAAAAATGAAGCTCACATAAATAGCATAGCAAGGGTTTTACAGCAGTGTGACTATTCCAATGGTAACGTTATTCCAAACAAAGTCTGACTACAAATACATTTAATCTTTAATCATTTATGATTTTTAGAATGTTCAGTATGGAAAATAGTGCAAATATCAGTTGTTTGTCAGAAAGAGATGACTACCTGGTAGAATTGGTATATTTTATGTAATTTGTAGTTTATTTTACTCGGAAAATATAAGGAACTTAAGTGTTTATTTATTGTAACTGAATAACATTTTGGTCTGTACTTTATCAAAACAAAGCAACTGTTTAATCATTTAACAAGATATGTTCACAGGACTATGATGACTCCACCTAATGTCAGTGTATGGTTATATGTTACTTGTAAATATCTTGTCTTAAAATATACTTTAATGTTTGGTGATGGGTGCCAATGTGTAAGGGGTGGGTGTGGGGGTGGGGGGGGGGGGGGCAGTATAAAATACTACTAGAAAACATCAATGAAAAAGAAAGGAAAAATGTAGGGGCGGTGAATCCCGAAGGAATCAACCACAGACGTAAGTGATGCCATGAAAACAAATCTCGCCACAGTAAGAAAAGGAATAAATGACAGAACCGTGATAATCAATAATTACAGCATAGTTTGGTAGCAGTTTAACTAGAAGTACAGTGTGGCTAAACATATTTTAATGTTTGGTTTATTCATACCGGTGTAAATGTCAGTTTTTCCCCATTGATTTCCTATGGGGAAAAGGCAGTTAGAAAAGATCAATCTGGTTGATTTTTCCGCTGGAAACAAAACACCAGACTAATTGGTCTCTTCCCCTCTCCAACCCCTGGTTACTTTTGGTCAACCTTTGATGCTTTTTCCAAACCGATTTGACTACTTTATATAAATCTACAGATCATACCTAAACTATGGACGGGTAGTAGTAAGAATCTGACCAGTTAGTATAATCGAACGTAAGTATTTACCTATATCGGTTAAGTTAGTCTGCAGCTGGCGATTTGAATTTTGAACTGAGTCCAGTTTTTGATGCGAATTGTAACTACAAAATGGTCTGCAGTTTGCCATTCAAATTTCAAAGGACTGTCTAGTCTGCACTTCCCCACTGGAATTGCAAATTCTGGACTTAAATACAGCAGTTCACAATTTGTATTTCAAAGTGCAGTCTGGTAAGCCTTTTCCTTTTCGAATTGCCAACTGCAGACTATACTGTACATGTAGTTCATAGTTGGCAGGTCTTACTTTGGGAATGAAATAATGAACTTCAAATTGGTCAGTTGTTCTTGTTTTGAAATTCGAACTGCAAACCAAGTTTCTGAATCTGGATATACATGTATAAGAGCGAACACTTTTCCATTATATAATTCAGATATTTAAATAATAACAAAGTTCTAAGACAGAGTAGGGAGAAGAAACTGACCTGTGTCGTTAATTCCCCATCCACCTGATATGTATATAACTGTATGATGGAGGTTTAACATGTGAAAAAAACTTTAGTTTAGGCTATGAATGAACATTATATTCCAACGTTAAAAACGGTAGATATTCCACTTTTTCATTGTGTATCTATACTAATGAAATTTGCATAGACATTCGTAGCTGCATACTTTGAAAGTTCCAAGAATTAGTCCTAATGTAACAATGGCATAGCGAAAACAAAATTTAGCATTTCAGTCTGATTTAAAGTTTCAGTGTCCAGTCCAGTCCAGTCTAGTTGGTTCTTTTACATTTAAGTCTAAAACGCATACATAACTGAGTTACACACTGAAGGAGGAAGGAACTGACCAGTTGGTTCTCCCGACTCAAACTCCCAACGCACACAAACCCAATACAATAAAACTCGGATATATCTAACTTGTCAGTACATTGGAAATTTGTTCCTTTTAACCGAGGTTTGTTGTATCAATAAAACGGACAGTTCTTTATAGATGGACGTTGTTACGTATTAGTTCGTTTAATTAAAGGTTAATTCATTTATTTTTACATTTTCATTTCCGTTTAATCATTTCTGCTTTCTTTTAGTAAGTGCTTTCGATTTCTCCGGTTAGAAGAGCTGAAAAATGATTACTCGTATAATTTTTATGACATTATATGTCTGCTATTTCCCTTAAGGAAAATTTCATTTTACATGCTCTTGTCTTTTACCGGTAGACATTCTAAAGTGACATACTTTACATTTCTTTAACATATCTTTGCCAAAATACCAAGTTGATACCATGTACATCTGTGTTGTCAGCATTATATTTTTGTACAAAGTAACAACAAAAGATTTTTTTTTTCTTCTGATACATTTTGTACTTTATACATATTTTGCAGACTGGTTATATTCTGTGATAAAAACAATCAATTTTTAGCTCATCTGATTTTTTGAAGAAAAAAAAAAGAGTTTTTTTTTTGTCATCACTTGAGCGGTTGTCGGCGTCGGCGTCTGCGTCGGCGTTGCCTGGTTAAGTTTTATGTTTAGGTCAGCTTTTCTCCTTAACTATCAAAGCTATTGCTTTGAAACTTGGAATACTTGTTCACCATCATAAGCTGACCCTGTATAGCAAGAAACATAACTCCATCTTGCTTTTTGCAAGAATTATTCCCCTTTTCGACTTAGAAAATCAGTTTTCTTGGATAAGTTTTATGTTTAGGTCAGCTTTTATCCTAAACTATCAAAGCTATTGCTTTAAAACTTGCAACACTTGTTTACCATCATAAGCTGACCCTGTACAGCAAGAAACATAACTCCATCCTGCTTTTTGCAAGATTTATGGCCCCTTTTGGACTTAGAAAATATCAGATTTCTTGGTTAAGTTTTATGTTTAGGTCAACTTTTTCTCTTAAACTATCAAAGCTATTGCTTTGAAACTTGCAACACTTGTTCACCATCATAAGCTGACCCTGTACATCAAGCAAAATAACTCCATCCTGCTTTTTGCAATAATTCTTGCCCCTTTTGGACTTAGAAAATATCAGATTTCTTGGTTAAGTTTTATGTTTAGGTCAACTTTTTCTCTTAAACTATCAAAGCTATTGCTTTGAAACTTGCAACACTTGTTCACCATCATAAGCTGACCCTGTACAGCAAGAAACATAACTCCATCCTGCTTTTTGCAAGATTTATGGCCCCTTTTGGACTTAGAAAATATCAGATTTCTTGGTTAAGTTTTATGTTTAGGTCAACTTTTTCTCTTAAACTACCAAAGCTATTGCTTTGAAACTTGCAACACTTGTTCACCATCATAAGCTGACCCTGTACAGCAAGCAACATAACTCCATCCTGCTTTTTGCAATAATTATTGCCCCTTTTGGACTTAGAAAATCATTTTCTTGGTTGAGTATTATGTTTAAGTCAACTTTTCTCATAAACTATCAAAGCTATTGCTTTAAAACTTGCAACAGTTTTTTACCATCATAAGTGGACACTGTACATCAAGAAACATAACTCTATCCTGCTTTTTGCAAGAATGATGGCCCTTTTTAGACTTAGAAAATCATGGGTAGGACAATACTTCTATTATACAAAAAAAAAAATCAGATGAGCGTCAGCACCCGCACGGCGGTGCTCTTGTTATTGTTGCTACATTCATGTCAAAATTCAAATTTATTTTGAAATAATGAAAATAAATGATTCGTATAAAATGATCATAATCACGCATCTAAAACAGTTCGTTATAAGTAATTACTTTTATGCATTAATTACCGCTTTCGGACAAAAAGACGTGTTCGTTATAACTAAAGTTTTGCTCTAACCGTGTTCTAGAGGCAGATTTTTATACAAAATAAATGACGCAGAAAATTGGGGAATAAACAATTGTTGTTTATATATGACTTTTTTTTTGCTATACGGGAGTACTCTATATCTGACTTTTACCGTATATGTAATCTATATATCTGAATAATAGACTCGGAAGTGAAAGGAATGTACTAGTTAGTTCTTTCCCCCTATACATCTCTACAAAACTGAATAACAGAAATAAATATGGGCAAGAAACCGACTAGTCGGTTTTCTTCTTCCCTTTTGAACTTTGAGACATCTATAATAATTTCAATTTTTAATGTCCAAAAACGTATTTTTTTTAAGTTACGAATCACAATTCAATTTTGAAAAGAAAAATCTCAATTTTACATTTTCTTTCATGGAAATGTTGCATTTATACTACCTGATATATCTTCAAAGTTTTATAACAATTCATTTCAAAATGACTGCAAATTACAAAGGAATGCTCCCCACATTGAAATCATTTTTGACGATAAATTTTGGATCAATCAAATTGAAGAAGGTCCTATCACCTCCCACTTTGGGATGATGCATAACATTAATTAAATTGTGTTATGTTTAAAGAGAAATGCTATGGAAGAGGTTGATTATAAACGCAACTTTGACATTAAGATTTAATCAAGCTTACTACTATGTACGAAGCTTTAAACATTTCTCTTCTAATATCAACATACACACTGACAGACACAAGGGTAAGCGGTATTTAAGGCCGTCATGCACACCTGCCTCCCTCCCTCACCCCCCCCCCCCCCCCCCCCCCCCCCCCCACCTCTTACAAATATAATATTGCATAAAAAAACAGATTAATTTTGTGTAATAACTATTGATTCAGTTTTCTTTCATTTATTACACGCTTAAACAGCAGACGCAATACACAATTTACTACTAAAAATATTTTACATTGAACTAGGTATACTAATGCACAATGTTACCGTTATAAACGTAAATCAGTGTTGTTGGTTCGATCATGGACCAGAAAAAGACCGAAAATGTTTGACTGTAAAATGCGTTTTTTTTATCTTTATGTTTACAGCATATAAATTATATATAACTATTGAATTAAATATGAACAAACTTTTACATTTATAGATGTGGCTACAACGGAGTCTGCTTCAGAAAATATGACATTCAAGGCTATAATAAGTGTTTTCTTAAAGTGAAAATGAGTCCAGCAGAAGTGTCGACGAGAGAAATTCAACAGGTATGGTTAATTAGTAATTCACACTGAAGACTATTCTATAATTAGAGTGCATGCATAACTGAAGTTTTCAGTTAACAATAGATAACAAAACATAAAATGTGTCTGAATAAAATTTGATATCACTGTACATGGCATAAGGTGACAAGTCGTACTGACTCTTAGGTGGAATCAAGAAGTGCGCATTAGTTTAGTTTGTTTTAGCTCGATTGTGATGAAAGTTTAAGCTGATTGTAACCAATCTCGAGTCCGCTTCGTGGAAAAACCAGTACTGGTGTCATATGAGAAGTCATGGTCGTGACCCCAGTGGGCTCGAACCCACAACCCCTGGATTTAGTGGCCGACACCTTATCCACTAGACCACCGCTCCGCTTATTGACCTCGCGTATTAACCTCCAGCGGTGATGTAATATCATTGTGTTGTCAAAACAATGTTGTACACAATTTAACTCCAATAGACTAGAGAAATGGCCAAACGCTTGCAATGTTTTGGATTTGATAGTTTTAGTTTCCATCGAGTTATTGTTTTTAATAATAAACCTACTGTTGCCTTTTTAGTCTCCCGTTATCAGCCAACAACTGCATATTTTTTGTGCATGATAAATATTAACAAGGTTGTTGCACTTCTTAAGAAATTTTATGAATTCAAAGTATCCTTTGGAATAAAAGAAGTCATTACGACGAAGCAGGTAAGTAAAACCCACTGTCGTCAAACATTTAAGCATTTTAGATATTGGAATTGTCATTTAGTTTGTAACTTAAAAACTTTTATGTTTAAAGGGACTAACCGACGACGATTACTTAGAATATACTTTGAACATGATAATCTATTCAGAAATGCAAAATACACATTACATGATCTAATGAATTTTATGCAATTGAAGATATGCAAACTGACGTACCTGAAACAAAATATATCCCTTTATTAATATATTAAATCATATTAACATATAATTAATTGAGGTTATAAAATCCAAACAACTATACGTTTTCAAAATATCCTCGTAAACTGATACGTTGATACGATAGGCTGAAAAGTATAGGAATAATAATAAATAATTACCATAACAGAGGGATAATAAGATACAGGTAAAAGGACAGGTAATTTGTTAGTCACGTTAGTCATCCATTGTATATATTACAGCTTACGACTGATAGGTAAATATAGGAAGTCATTATAGGCTTCTTTGTATCTTGGTGACTCATGAAAGAATTCCTCAATGAATAAAGGTAAGTATAGACATAGGTAAGTAGGGACACAGGTAAGTATGGACTTAGGTAAGTATACACCAAAACACAGGTAAGTATACGACCTACTTGCAAGTATACGGCCTACGTCGCGACAGCCTCACGAAACACTGCGGTTTGATTTATATGTAGGTAAGTGTATACTTAATTTACATTCGTTTATTGTATAAAAAGATAGGGTTCTTCACACCTGCGACATCTGCATGTAAAGAGCAATCGTACCAGTACTTTGCTAGAAACCATCGTCAGATCGAAACTAAGAAAATTGGAAAATTTGATTTTCAAATTTGAGTTTTATGAGAAAATAATACTTACCTGTTATTACAGTCTGGATTTCTCTTTCCGTGTACCGGATCCGCGTTTTTAGCCCTAACCGGAAGTGATTGTTTTATCCAGGCACCGGTGAATCACTTCCCGCCCACGTTGGATTTCTCAGTTGTTTCTTTCGCAGCGAAGCGTCCGCTTTGAAAGATTCTGATAAAAATCCAGTGGGGAAGTAGGGAGGATACCTGTAATAACAGGTAAGCATTATTTACTCATTACACGCTAATTTGAAAATCAAATTTTCCAATTTTATTTCGTAAATAATCTTACCTGTTATTACAGTGTGGATTTTTCTTGACTCCAAAGCAGTACCAATGGAGGTGGGAGGATTTTCATCTGTTTTCTTCTCCCAAGAATATTTTATAACTTAAAAAACAAGTTTCCAACTAGTCTGGTGTCCCTCCTTTATACATACTGTCTTAAAAGTCTTAATTTACCTTTGTAAATTCTTGTACTTTCAAGAACAAACAGTATATATATTGCATATAAACAATGAATTTCCAAATTAAAACGCTAACAATACATATAAAATTTCACAGAAAGCGATCCGCAAGATAGAGATCACATTTTATCTGACTTCATTTACACATTCATAAAATCAGTATTTACTGATTTCCTGTAATATCTCGTAAAAGTGGTCTCCCTTGACCAGTCTGTCGATTCCATTATTTGTTGCAGACAGGCTCCTTTGAAAAATGCCCATGAGGGACCAACACTTCTAGTAGAATGTCCTGTGACTGTACCTGGTGTTTCGTTAGCTAATTTGTAACAGTACTAAACACAATCTACTATCCACCTGGAAATAGTCTGTGAAGAGACGGGTTGGTGTGGCTTTTTGTGTGCCAAAAAACAGTTTTACAACCTCCTTCCCAGAGTCAGTCTTTCTGAAACCCTCTGTCCTTTTAAGGTAATGATATAATATATGTTTTGGATCCGAACACTTATTTTCAGTTAAAGCAGGAACAAAAATATTTTTTGAAACATGATTTGGTCGATCTTGTTTAGATAATCCTAGACTAACAAAAGTCAAACCTTGTCGTTGAACATTTACTGAGTTTTCGCCAAGTTGTAACGGCTGGAGATCGCTGCATCTGCGGAAAGTTGTTATTGCCACTAAAAAGCAGATTTTCCACGCCAGCAGTTTCAAAGGAGAGGCATTCAAAGGCTCAAAAGGTGCTTTCTTCAAAGATCCTAAAACAAGCAAAAAGTCCCATTCGGGCATTCGGGTATTAAACGTTTCTTTGGTGGACGTTCGTTGAAAACAGCTTTTAACAAACGAATAATGAATGGGTGTTGTCCAACTAACTTATCATCTACTGGCTGTAACACTGCTTATAGCATTGTTGTATAACCATTAACAGTTTTGTATTGTAACACCTTATGAAACAGATCGGTCAAAAAATCTGAACAATTTGCTAAAGTGGCAAAATAGGAATCAATTTCCCGTGTATCACACCAGAGAATGAATCTTCTAAATATTGAATTGTAATCTTTTTGAGTGCCTTTTCGTCAAGAGTTTGACAGTTTTCTTGTTGTTTTTTTCAGAATAGCTTTTTGAAGAAAATTGTCTGTCGATAACAACCATGCAGTCAGATGTAGGGTTTCTGGACTAGAGTGTGTTATCTTCCCCTCGCATTGAGTCAACATATCCTGACTGCATGGAAGTTTTCGTGGACATGCTATCAACAGGTTCAACAGGTTGGTGTACCAATGTTGTCTCGGCCATTGTGGAGCAATTAACATCATTGCGCACTGAAAATGTGTCAAGTGAGTCAGAACCTTTTGAATCAATTGCAATGGTGGTAAGGCATAAACAAACATCTTGTCCCATTGTATTGACAAAGTATCCATTGCAAAAGCTTGTCGGTCTGGAATCCAGGAACAGAACAGTGATGTTTTCTTGTTCTGTGCCGTGGCAAACAGATCCATATTCGGTTGACCCCAAAGATTGAATATTTACCAAGCTACTGTACTGTTCAGGGACCATTCTGTTGACCGGACTTTCTCGCGACTCAATGTGTCCACTAAAACATTCCTGACTCCTTTTATGTGTATTGCTTTCAACATGATATTGTTTCTGAGAGCTAACTGCCAGAGATTCAGAGTCATGTTGCATAATTGTACTGATTGAGTCCCCCCCCCCCCCCCCCCCCCCCACCCGCGCTCCTGATGGTTTATATATTGACATACAGTGGTGTTGATATGTAAGGAACTGCTGTGTAAAATTCATCACAGCCATCATCTCTAAGCAGTTGATCTGCATTAATTTCTGAATCTTGCTCCACTGACCTTGACAAGTCAGATAGCCCATGTGACCGCCTCAGCCGCAACTGCTGCTCGCATCGGTGGTTACTGTTATCGGAAATAGATCTTTCTGTAATGGTCTGCCCTTGGCAATGTTTTGATGCAGTAACCACCAATTCAGACTTGTAGTCAGCATTTGAGTAACTGGAATCTTGACAGATAATTTCATTTTGGATGGACTCCAATTTTGCAGCAAGTGAATCTGGATAGGTCGCATGAACAATCTTGCATTTAGTATTATTTTGAGACATGAGGCAATCATTCCTAGCACAATCAATAACTGTCTGGCTGACGTTTGACCCCTTAGAATGTTTAGTACTGCTAATTTCAGGTTTTCTAACCTTTCTTTTGTTGGGTAAACAAAGCCATTTTCCAGATCGAACCTGCTTCCTATGTAAGTCAGACACTGTGTTAGTACCAACTGGGACTCTGACTTGTTTATGATAAAACCTAGGTGATAAAGGAGATTGAGGATAGTGTTTCTGTTTTCTAAAATCAGTTGTCTTGAGTTGTTTGCTGATAAACAATCGTCTAGATAGCTTGCTAAACGAATGTTTTGCTTTCTCAGGTAAGCAACGGCTACTAAAATTACTTTCACAAAAACTCTTGGGGCACTTGTCGGCCCGAAACAAAGGGTTCGAAATTGATAAACTATCCCGCGAAACATAAACCTGAGATATTTCCGATGACCTTTGTATAGCGGGATATGGAAATATGCATCTTTGAGGTCGATAGTAATCGTCCAATCTCCTTTTTCTACTAGATTTAAAACTTTTACTAATGTATCACTTTTGAATTTTATCTTGCAGAAATACTTGTTGAGGGGTTTCAGATTTATTACAGGGCGCATTTTTCTGTATGTTTTTTTTTAGAACTAAGAAAATTGTGATGTAAAACTCGGAATGAATGTCTCTGGGATTTACTACTTCTATAGCGTTTTTGTCTAAGAGATTTTGAATTTCTTTGAGGATTATTTCTTGATTTTTTAAAGGAACAATTGTTGCTTTTAAACCCCGAAACGGAGGCATATCTAGAAATTCTAGTTTGTAGCCCTGTTCTATAATTTCTATCACCCATTTGTCGGATGATATTTTCTTCCATTGTGGAAGGAAATGTGAAAGGCGCCCGCCAACAGGTATGCTATGATAATTACAGAGTCACTTGTTATCTGCCCTAGCAGGTTTAGGTCCAGTCTTGGTTTGGCTGGTGCTACCGCTGGAGCGTTTCGGGCAGCTGTTTGAGAAAGTACCTCTAGTTCGTGCACCGAATCCATTTGACTTGTGCTCGGACCTTGGTACATATGGGATACGAAAATTATTCCAATTGACATTTCTAGATCCCGGACCTGGTTTAGGATCATAAGCACGTCGTTTACTAGAACTAAACTGATGGTTGTCAGATGCTTTTCGCTCTGGAGCTCTCTGCTCTGAAAGCAGGTCCTTTAATTTCTTCTTTCTTTCTTTACTAGACTTGAGAAGATCTTCAAGACCAGAGCCAAATACTCCGTCACTAATTAACGGTAGATTTGAAAACTTTTTACTGTCTGGTTGTTCATACCATCGGGTGTCTGTCGTTGCTGCTGTCCTTCTCACAGTGTGATGGAAGGCTCCTGTCCTTCCAATCTGATCTAGACATTTTGTGGAAACTGCAAATATGTCTCTTATCATCGAAATAGTCTTATCTTTATCAACATCAGCACTAGTTACATATGACAGCAAATTTCCAAGATGCTGTCGTAAATACAGCTGCATAGTGAGTCCCAAACGAGCTGCCTGTTGCCCTTGGTAGGCTATCTTCTCAATCATTTTAGATGGCTAAGAAAATAAGGAAATAATGTCTTGGCAAAAGAAGCTCTATTTCCAAACTTTTCAATTAAACACGTTTCCACAAGTTCATCCAAAGAAGGAACTTCTAGATATTTTTCAAATTTTGAGTCAACTGGAAAAGGATCGTCATTTTCTTTGGAGAATGCAGTAAGATCATTTGGAATTTTACACCTATAACTTTCTTCAAGCACTTCAACTTGAGACTTTTCCAGGACTATTCCCTCTTTTGATGTCGTTTTCTTAGTGATTGCATCGTCTCCAAAAAAGGCCATAAAGACCACGTTTTTCATGACTATTCCCGTTTTGATCACGAGACGAATCTTCAGAGTCAGACTTTGTGTCACAGTGTTTTGGCTCCGCGTCTTTGTGACGGCTGTATCGAGGCCTCAAATCATCGTCCAAATCAGACTGTATTTCTCCTAACTCAATGTCTTTGTGACGAGGACGAGTTGGAGGCACATTCTCATCAGAGCTAAAAGCTCCTGTATCTGCATACAAAGAATCTTGATCTATCTTGCTCACAACAGAATTACTATCACTATCCTGGGAAGAATCATTGGAAAAAAACTCTGAGTCTTTGTGACTTGGTTTTATTTTGGTTTTCAAAGTTCTGTTCTGGAGTTTGTCACTGAACATTTTTTCTGACTGAGTACATTTTGTAACATCGACTCGAGGGCAGTGAAACGTTTATCAAACTCCTTGTATCTGCTAGACTTCCTCTTTTTCTTCGACTATTTTGACTAAGATTTTGTGTCTTTGTGACTCCGTTCTGAAACCGACGATTTTGTCTTGCCGTCAGAATACTTCCCAATACCATCTTCTACCTCAGACATAATTCAGTCTTACCAAAAACAAAAGTTTACAAAGTATTTTAGGGCCAAAAAAAAAAGTCCGAACGCTTCGCAAGAAAGAGAAAACTGAGAAATCCAATGTGGGCAGGAAGTGATTCACCGGTTCGTGGAAAAAAACAATCACTTCCGGTTAGGGCTAAAAGCGCGGATCCGGTACACGGAAAGAGAAATCCAGACTGTAATAACAGGTAAGTTTATTTACGAAATAAAACTCGGAATATTACTATAAATGGGAACAATAACTTTGACAATCTCAAAAGCAACATAAACGAACATTGACATTACCACCAAAATCTTCAAGGACAAGATAGACAACAATTATAAAGCCATAAATACTATCATTAATAATCGATAATTAAAATTCATATCAGTACATTATCAAATATTAAAACTCGCAGTTATCATTAAAAATAAAGAAATACTTATGAAGATAATTATCCTAAAGAAGAAAAAACGTTTTGGAATGATCCATAATTCTGGAAATGTCGGCTTGTCAGCAAAGAGTGCTTACCATTAAAAAAGGTCATCTTTACCTGCAAACAAATAACCTTCAAAAATGCAAGCAAACGAAATCAGTCAACACAAAAACGGCATGACCACATTTAAAAGGTGAACTTGATAAAAGTCACGATCACAGTTCGATGGTCAACGCCACATACAGCACCACTTCAGTTTAATGGTCAACGCCACAAACGAAACGACCATAATTCAGCGATCAGTATCACAACCGGCAAGAACACAGTACAACGGCTAACGGCACAAACTGGACAACCACAGTTCAACGGTCAAAGCCAAAAACGGCACGACCACAGTTCAGTTCAACAGTCAGTACAACACATGACGAGAAAATAAAATAATCGTTGGCTGCAACTGACAATGCACATCCATATTTCATCACCATCACTCACAGTACAAGATGCTTGGGTACCAAAGTATGAAGTATATATGTCCTGAAGATGATCATGAAGCAGAGAAACAAAGTGAAATGATTCGTGAACTGGAAATGACGGCATGTCAAAAATCAGTACTGTTAGCCGGATAACAAAACGGTCCAGTGTCACGCAGTGTCCGTCAAGAGATTATTTTAATGTGCAAACAAATAAAATATACAAAAAATCAAGCAAACAAAAATAGCCAACTTGAAGGCAAAAACGTTACGGCCATAGTTTAACAGTCAAGATCACAAACGCCATAACCGCAGTAGAACGGCAAACGACAAAAACGACAATACCACGGGGTAAATGACGGCACGCCCACAGTTTAATTGTCAGCGCCATAAACGGCATGACCAATTTAACGGTAAAAGCCACAAAAGACACGACCATTTTTCAACGGTCAGTGCCGCTAATGGCAAACTATAACTCAGTGGCCAACGCCACTAACAGCAACAGCACGATTCAAAGGTCAGCGCCACTTACAGCACGACCAATGTCTAAGCTGACATAAAATAAAGGTGAAACTGATGCATTTGACACTACACTAAAGACTTCAATTCTGTACATGTTCTACTCTAATGTTAGATGTAAAGAAATTAAATTTAAAATTCTAACGTTACATGATCTTTTGGATACAAGTAGCAATGCACTTCTATATTTTCAGCATCACTCTCAATAGAAATTAATTTAGGAGCGTATATGTCCACACGATGATCGCGAAACAGATAAACGATGTGAAAAGTATCAAAATTCTAGGTATGACGACTTGTCAGAAACCAATGTAAACCGTAAAAAGTCATCTTCATTTGCAAAAGGAAAAATAGATATTCAAAAATGCAAACAAAAATAAATAATAAAGGGTCAAAGTTTGACGGTCAACACCACTGAACGGCACGACTACAGTTCAATGGCCAACGCCACAGACGGCACGACCTCAGTTCAAGGGTCAACGCCACAAACGGCATGACCACAATTTAACGGTCAACGCCACAAACGGAAAGAACACAGTACATCAGACAAAAAAAACGGCACGCCGACAGTTCAACGTTCAACGTCACAGACGACAGTACCACAGTTCAACGGTCAACACCACAAACGGCACGACCACAGCTCAAAGGTCAACGCCAGAAACGGCACGACCAGAATTAAACGGGCAACGCCACAAACTGCACGACCACAGTTCTATGGTCAACGCCACAGACGGCACGACCACAGTTAATAGTCAATGCTACAAACGGCACAACCACAGTTCAACGGTCATCGCCACATATGGCATGACAACGGTTCAACGGTCAACGCTACAAACGGCACGACCACAGTTCAGCGGTCAACGCTATAAACGGTACGACTAAAGTTCAACGGTCAACGCCACAGACGGCACAATTTAACGGTCAACGCCACAAACGGCAAGAACTGAAAACAACTGTCAAAAACGGCACGACCACAGTTCAACGTTCAACACCACAGACGGCACGACCACAGTTCAACGGTCAACACCAGAAACGGCACGACCATTTCTCAACGGTCAACGTCACAAATGACACGACCACAATTCAACGGTAAACGCCACAAACGGAACGACCACAGTTCAACGGCACAGATGGCACGACCACAGTTAACAGTCAACGCCACAAACGGCACGACCACAATTTAACGGTCATCGCCACAGACGGCACGACTACTGTTCTGTGGTCAATGCTACAAACGGCACGACCACAGTTCAACAGTCAACGCCACAGACGGCACGACCACAGTTCAACGTTCAACGCCATAGGTGAACAGTCACACCAATAACGGCCTGACCAAAATAACCAAGGTGAAACTGATACAATATGTTGTACTTATAAGATCAACATCTGTAAAAGTATGAAAAATTATGTTAGATTTAAGGAAATGAACTTAAAATTCTAAACACCTCATTACAATGATTACAATGAAATATACATTACGCACAACCATACTTCGTCATTATCACTCTGAGAACAAGGTGTAGCTACTGTTGTCGGTATACTATGTTCTTTTCATGTTCTTAGATTTATAAATCGCCAGGTCGTATGAAAACATAAAATATGGAGCATTGCGCAAACCAAACACCAGTACAGAAAGAACAAAATATTTCCATCAATAATTTAGAAAAAACCTAAATAAGTATGATGAATAAGATTTACAGGTAGATGGTGATATCCTGACTTTCAATCAAATTCAAACATAAAACCACCAGGAATCAAATATTCTAAAGTAACTTTGTTATGCTTAAATTTTACATGATCTTTTTGACATTCTGCTTTAATACACTCAAATCTTAAATCAGACGTTGTTTTACCATACATATTTTCATCAACCGATAGGGGACTAACATTGTGAAGTTTAGATGAAACTTGGTATATACAGTTTTTGACAAGTACATCATGTGTAGCTGATCTCAAAGGACGGAGAATTTTCTGTAAAAGGAATTGTTTAACCTCTCTATGAAAGTTAATATTTCAGTATTCGAAGGCTGGATTGTATCAGTCCAAAACGACAAAGAAGATGTCAGCCTGTCTTTGACCGAAATATTTGAATGTTTATTACTGGCTGTAAATTCACAAAAACAGACGACTCTTGTAAATGCTCGGTATCTGTATTGAAAAAGAAATACTTATCGTGTGGCGAAAACGCATTCTGATTACTGCATAACGGCGGTCTCCGTTGTATTGGAGTGTGACGACTTGAGGCTGCCACGGGTCCTTGCCTGAAATGCCGATTCAAAGAATCCGCTTGCACATCCGTTGGTGAAGTGTCCCAACTTGCCACACTTGAAACATACGGCGTCTCGTTGCTCGAAGGGGCGTTTTTCTATAAGTATCGCTTATCAAAAGATCTGAACTTGGTTTTTTAATTTTAAGCTGAGGAAAGAAAATTTGCAGAAGACAGATTAATAGTTTTTTGTTTTCAAGCTACTTTTAGCATGTTCCTCTGCACGCCTGATTTTACTGTCATCATCAGAGATATCTGCGACATTAAGATTTTCATTTTGTCAATAAGCCAATCCGGCTTCAGAACTGTCAGCTATACGGATGACTTTGTTTTTATGCTTACAGGAATCTTTAACTTTATCAATGAATCTCAAAGCATTGTCAAAATCCCCCAATTTAACAGCCTTCTCAATACCATTAATGAGGTTCAACAGGATAGTAGATGTAGACATAAACATTTATCATGACATATCCAGAAATTTATTTACCTGGCTGACAGTTTCGGTCGATATCACTGAACTTCCTCAGAACTGTGACGACTTCTGGTTACGGACTGGTTCACTGCTGGACAGATCAGAGTGAACTAATTGTCCGTAAATGGTGCTGAGGGAGTAGGCCCGCTGGCCCTTGTTCATCACTGGTTTGCTGCTTGCGATCCAGATGGCTTCCTTCACTTGCCTAACTATCTGGTTGTCCTCCCTATCGATTACTTTCGCCCCCTCCCAGTCAATTACATGGTTGGTTCTTGATGTGTGATCAGTTATTGCACTCTTATTAAAAATGGTCTCTGCGTTCTGTCTTTCTGATCTAGTGTAAACAGCTGGTACGTTTAATGAGTCTTTCTTGTGCTGTGATAATCTAGTTCCAAACTTTTTACCGGTCTCTCCAACATATACACTTTCACAATTCTTGCAACTGATGCTGTTTACACACCCACAGATGTTTTCTGAGCTGACTTTGTCCTTGGGATGCACTTATATATTTCTAAGAGTTTGGTGGGGGCGCATGGCTGTTGATATGCCATTTTTCTTTTATATTCCACTCACTGTGTCTGACACTGTTTGTACATAGGCAGAACTACAATTCCTTTTTTCTGCTCCTCCGAGTCCTTTTTACCCTTTCCCATCTTCTTTTCTGGTTTATTTTGTATATCTTTCTCTACCTTTTCTATGGCCCATTTCGGGTACCCACATTTCACTAACGCTGTTGTTGTATGTTCCTTTTCTCTAATTTTGTCCTCCTCACGAGTGACAACATTGTTACATCTGCCCGGCAGAGTTCTTATCACACTTTATTTGCGTTGTAAAGGGTGGTGAGAATCACAATGAAGATATTGGTCAGTGTGAGTCTTCTTCCTATACAGAATTAACTTGACCGATCAGTCCGGTTGTCTTACAATAAGTGTATCTAGGAAGGGAATCTTAACATCTTCCTCTGCCTCATGAGTGAATTGAATGCTGCCGGTAGTATCCACTTTATTCAAATGGTCAGTAAGATGCTGAACCTGTCCCTTTCTGATGATTTCCAGCACATCATCCACAAACCTTTTCCATAGTTTTGGTCGGCAGTCCTAGGGGTGCAGTCGCTATAGCTTGTTGTTCAAGAAATTACATAAAGAGGTTAGCGACAATGGGTGAAACGGGACTACCCATGGCGGTGCCAAATTTCTTTTGGTATATTTGGTCACTGAAGGTGAAATAGGTGGTAGTTAGAATAAATTTTAACAGAGTCACAGTTGTAATGTCTTCAACAGAGAGGTTGGTACGTTTTTTTAAGCAGTTGGTCTGCTTTCAACCGGTCTTCAATGACGCTTAGAGCTTTCTCCATCGGAGTGTTGGTGAACAATGATACGACATCGTGCGAATTGAACATTTCCTCCTCCTCTATCACTACCGTAGCCATGCACTTGCTAAAATCCTTTGAATTCTTCACGTGTTGTTGAGTAGTACCCATCAATGGACCCAAAGTATCTGCCAAAGCTCTTGACGTGTTGTAACCAATTGAACCTGTATAGTTCACAATCGGTCTCAATGGAGTATTGGGCTTATGGATTTTAGGTGTACAGTACATACGAGGTACATTTTCGGCTGTCGGATATAACTAATCACATTAAGCCGGTGGGATCTTATTGTCAGTTTTCAACTTTTTCAGAATTTCTGCAAGATTACGTTTGTATTTGGGAGTGGTATCCTTGTCTAGTTTCATATAAGTCTTTTCATCATTCAACATATCTTTCATTGTTTACTCATATTTATCTTTGTCCATCACAACAGTTGCTCTACCTTTGTCTGCTGGCATAATGAGGATAGATTTGTCTTTTTGGAGGTCTAACATGGCTTTTTGTTCTTCCTTTGAGAGGTTGGACTTAGGGACTTTTTAAAATACCTGTCACTTCCGACCGTAGTTGGTCAGCTTTGTCCGGGGGTAAAGACCATGTCGCTTTTTCTGTAGCTACAAGGGGGCCTACTCCCTCCTCACCATTTACGGACAATTAGTTTACTCTGTCCTGTCCAACATAAACCAGTCCGTAACCGGAAGAAGTCTTCGCAGTTCTGAGGAAGGTCGGTGATGTCTTCCGAAACTGTCAGCCAGGTAAATAAATTTCTGGATATGTCATGATCAACGTTTACATACAGCCTTTTCTTATTAGTAAAGTTTATGAATGATAACATATGAGCTCTCTTTATCTTTTTAGCAAATGAATCTTTTATCCATTTCGTATCCCTCTTCAAACTGTAGAATTTCTCGTCATAATAGCCCTTCAGCTGTTGAAATGCTTTTGATTCTTGTGTACAACGAGGAGAAACTGGACGAGAATGGCTGTCTGGAGAATGATCTTAAATAGACATTTTAACAGAGCACACATATCAACCTTTACTGCCAAATATTTGCCACGAGTAAAAATTGAATTACAAAAGTGCAATAAAAAGAGAAAATGTTTGAGTCGGAAATTAAAGCGGGAAACTTTAGACCGTGTAAAACAAAGACTAACTTTATATACCCGATATTGTATAGAG
Source organism: Mercenaria mercenaria (assembly GCF_021730395.1). Lineage (NCBI taxonomy): Eukaryota > Metazoa > Mollusca > Bivalvia > Venerida > Veneridae > Mercenaria > Mercenaria mercenaria. Next base: position 30,352 of record NW_026461075.1, on the reverse strand, counting down.
AAGAGGCAAGAAGCATAAGTAACGATGATAACCGTGAATAATTTAATTTTTAATAAGATCCCGATAACTGCCATGGTTTGACTCTATAACTTATCAGACTGCATCAAGCAATTAGTACCAATTGTCTTCCTTGAATAAGGAATTCCAAAGGATTACATGGATTGCAAATTTTTGTTTTATATCAAGCGCCTAAGATAGACGGGGGGCCTCCGTGGCCGAGTGGTTAAGGTCGCTGACTTCAAATCACTTGCCCCTCATCGATGTGGGTTCGAGCCTCACTCGGGGCGTTGAATTCTTCATGTGAGGAAGCCATCCAGCTGGCTTACGGAAGGTCGGTGATGAAATAATGCACGGAGGGGCACCTGGGGTCTTCCTCCACCATTAAAGCTGGTAAGTCGCCATATGACCTATCACGTGTCGGTGCGACGTTAAATCCAACAAAATAAATAAATAAGATAGACGGGTTTGGTGCATCTTCACATTGTAAAGAAATTCTAGATTTAAAAGAAGGATACACCTTCGTTAAAAGCCAATGCCATATTTAAATTACATTTATTTGTCTCTTATCAAACCTTTGGATCACTTTCCTTTGTGCATGCCATTCCTTCTAAACTCATACAATGATGTCGTAACGTCACTTTCTCTTAAAGACAAAACCAACAAAGTATCACAATCTGCCCCTAAGTAAGTATATATACTTTTTACCAGAATAGCGATAAAACAAATTATTTTTACGGATAACTGCAAAATGAAATTTTCTGCTATCTTTATATCAGTTCGGTATATTCATCAAATCCCATATCTGTAGACTTTTTCGATAAAGTAGTTTTAATTGTTGCCCTTCATGTATATAATATTTTAGTTACATGAATGTATTTTTCTCGTGGTTTTGTATGTAAGTACAAACTGACAGTAGAAGAATGGAATAAACTTTGACACTTTGAAACTTTGATCTTTTGAATGTCCAGTCCATCATTCTAATGCAGATTTATATTGTTTTTACAAATTTTCAATAGAGTAATTGTTATAAAGAAACATTTGTATATTAAAAATACTTTATGTAAAATCTGAAATTACAATATGTTCATGTAGAGATAAAATTAAATTTAGTATAGCAATTGTTATTAAATAGTAAATAGGCCAGTTATATTACTAGAAGTAATGAGCCCGCACGCTTAGCTCAGTAGGGAGAGCGTTGGTCTACGGATCGCGGGGTCGTGAGTTCAGTCCCCGGGCGGGGCGTATGTTCTCCGTGACGATTTGATAAAAGACATTGTGTCTGAAATCATTCGTCCTCCACCTCTGATAATTCATGTGGGGAAGTTGGCAGTTACTTGCGGAGAACAGGTTTGTACTGGTAAAGAATCCAGGAACACTGGTTAGGAACACTGCCCGCCGTTGCATGACTGAAATACTGTTGAAAAACGGCGTTAAACCCAAAACAAACAAACAAAACCTCAAACTAGTTCCAACATAAAATTTTATTGATGATGATTTATAATTATGAGTTCCTTATGCAATACAGGAATAAAGTCCTAAAAATCCATGCAAAACTCTGAAAGTCAGGTGATATTTTTCAAGGACAGCTTCTTTCAGATTTTCATTGTACCCCCCGACAACAAAGTTGTAAGGGGGTGGTGGGGGGGGGGGGGGGGGTATACTGGTTTCAGGTTGTCTGTCTGTCTGTCCGTAGACACAATCTTGTGCGCTCCATCTCTCCTCATCCCCTTGACACAATTTAATGAAACTTCACACAAGTGATCAGTAACAACAGTAGTTGTGCATGGGGCATGTTAGATTCTTTCAGAAAAAAAAATTGCAGACTTACGGGACTTTGTTTTTTGTTACTATACTATATACATAGACACAATCTTGTGCGCTCCATCTCTCCTCATCCCCTTGATACAATTTAATGAAACTTCACACAAGTGATCAGTAACAACAGTAATTGTGCATGGGGCATGTTAGGTTCTTTCAGAAAAAAAATTTGCAGAGTTACGGGACTTTGTTTTTTGTTACTATACTATATACATAGACACAGTCTTGTGCGCACCATCTCTTCTTATCCCCTTGACACAATTCAATGAAACTTCACACAAGTCATCAGTAACAACAGTAGTTGTGCATGGGGAATGTAAGGTTCTTTCAACAACAAAAATTGCAGAGTTATGGGACTTTGTTTCTATGTACGTACAGTCTGCATATGCAATCTTGTGCGCGTCTAATCTTCCGAACCCTTGCACATAATTTAATGAAACTTCACACAATTGATCAGTACCAACCCTAGTTGTGCATGGTCATGTTACGTACTTTTAGATAAATATTCTGCATAGTTATGGGACTTTGTTTTTTGTTACTATACTGTATATATACAGTCTGTATACATACAGTCCACATAATTATGCAATCTTGTGTGTGTCAAATTGCAATGTACTGTGTCAGTGCATGAGGGGGGTACATTCATCACCTTTAGTGATAGCTCTAGTTAAACAAAGTATAGCAATCTAGACTAAAATGGATTAAATGACAAATATATGTATTAGTGTATTTCCTTAATCGCATGCATGCATTTGATCATAAAGCAGATCAAGAAGAATAATTGCTAAAAACGTTTACGAATTTCGAGCAGACACGATGTTATGAAGTACCCCACCCATCTGCATTGATACTGTGAAATTCAATTCATTTTTGTTTCCAAATCCTCCAAATCCCCTATGTGAGATGGATGCACAATCATGTTTGGTGTTCAACCCGCTTCACCTCCAGTGCAGATGACTTTGTTTTAGAAATTATGAATTAAGAAATTCCACGTTCTAAATTTGGACACCTAGTATGTTCTGAATTTTGACACCAGACGCTTTTTGACAAAGATGGTTAAATACTAAATGTAGTATTCCTGGGCCAGTACTTGCAAGAAATCTTAAATATCATTTTTCTGATTTTTTTTTCTGATAATACAAATCAGACAGTTATTCTATCGTATACAAGTAGTGGACAATATGACATACGTTACGCAGTAACGGGCACAATACAAAATAGTCGTTACTTCAGAATTCCAAATGCAATATTTCAAGAATGTGCCATATTATTTTTGAGGACTTTTTTTCTGTGCTTCATTTCATTACATACTACTTATTCTACACCAAATATTTGATGTTGGAATTAGTTCAACTCCAAAAGTTAAAATGACAAGCCTATAGTTTTGAATACAATATAGGGGGGCCTCCGTGGCCGAGTGGTTAAGGTCGCTGACTTCAAATCACTTGCCCCTCATCGATGTGGGTTCGAGCCTCACTCGGGGCGTTGAATTCTTCATGTGAGGAAGCCATCCAGCTGTATTACGGAAGGTCGGTGGTTCTACCCAGGTGCCCGCTCGTGATGAAATAATGCACGGAGGGACACCTTAGGTCTTCCTCCACCATTAAAGCTGGAAAGTCGCCATATGACCTATCATGTGTCGGTGCGACGTTAAACCCAACAAAAAAATACAATGTAATATATTTTACAGTCCTACGCTAAATATAAGAACACGTATTAAACTCCTTTCATTCTTATAAATTTCTATCAGGAAAATGATAACAATAAAAATACTTGTTAATAAAAGTGCAAAGTCAGATTGTCTTAAGACAACGAGATTTATGGCCCTTTGTACTTATATATACATATTACGTTTTTATTCCATTTTCTGTGCATCCGAATTTTCATCTCAGACAGGTTTCAAGAATTGCAATAAAACATCATGATGAGGGTAATTTAAATTGGAAGGACTCTGTAAACATGCTTCAGGAACACAACAGTTATAGTCCTTAGTACTTATGTGATGTAATGCTTACTATATAGGACATTTCTTTGCTAATCTAATGCCATTTTAAGGTCCATTTTTGCTGCGAAATATTGTGACCAAGCTAAGTACATAAATAACTTCCGTGGAAACTGATGTACGGTATGCGTTCTTGTCACTGGGGTCAAAGTCAAGGTCGCTATTAGAAATAGAAAATTGTTATAGATCAATAACTGCAGTATGGAATAGGGTATTGTGCTCAAAGTTGGAGCTTTCCTTGAGGTCATGATTTTAGATGTATTTTGAGTTGCTTAGGCCTAGGTCAAGATTGCCGTTGCTAAAACAGAAAAGTGTCTTTTCAGTCTAACTTCAGTTAGGAATAATGTGATAAATAAGAAGCTTTTATTGAGGCTTTTTTTTGTTCATTTTAGAAAACTTTGGTCAAGGCCATTGTTAATAGATAGGGAAACAATGATTTTTGATCAATAGTTTAGAATGAGTAACTTCCAAAGGTACTGAACTTCGTTTGTATTTTTGTGCTTTTTTAAGGACGCTAGCTACAGTTTCGTTTTTTTTTTCTTCTCAATAATAGATTTTGATGAAATGTTTTGTATTAAAAGATCATGTTATGATGTATTGAAAAATGAAATAAAAATACTAGGTCACCAGCTTTGTTTCAATTTAATTTGCCCCTAGATATGGTGCTATTTTAAACATTTTTCAAAATTTCTGTAATCCTAAAATGTATTTCAGTAAAGTACAATAACCAGCATAAATTTGATTATCTAAGCATTTTTATAACGGAAAATAATATATCTATTTGAAACATGCTCAGAGAAATCAAAAGAACATGATTTTGTAAAGAAAGGAATACTTGTTCAGCAGACCCAAGGGCTATTTTTGCATATTTTTGTCAGTTTTAAGTTGGTACTTCTGCTATTTTATCGAGTTTCACATAATAGAATTTAATCAAACTCTGCACATACCTTTAGTTATGTCTACCTAATCTAAAACAAAAAGAAAATTGATAGGTCACCATATTAGATTTCGCTTAAATCAAATTACAACGAGGTGGGGTGTGGCGGGCATTTATACAACGCAGGTTGGTACGAAATACCCTTTCAGTGTTTGAGCAAATGACTTAGAAATATATATATAAAATTATCAAACGGCAGATTTCTTAATAAGCGGATTTTAAGGTGTTTCAGAAGCATTTTGATGGCATAGAACGATGAAAGTTTCCGCATTTTTTTTTAACAAAACCTATAGTTTACGAATGTACGGTACGGGTAGGGTACGGGATTGGAAACAGCTGTGACTCAATGCAGAGTTTGAGCGCTGGTAAATTACAGACTCCAGTCTATGTCGGATTGAAGCAATTTGAACTAAAAGTACTTTAAATGTATATATTTTGTAACCATGGTGATACTTACCCTAACCTTTAGTCCGTAAATTATACATTTTGTGCATTAAATGCATGCGAACATACAATAATTTGCGAATTTTTGCCGTACGCGACATTAGATAATCACTTCCGGGCATGCGCAGAAGACTGCACTAGCTCTGCAGTGAGCTACATCGATTAGATACACAACCAAATTGGCACGGTGTTGGGGTAAATATCGACCCGTCCGGAAAAACTGTATCGAGTGCCTTTAAGACAGAATGCTTCTTCAAAGTTGAAACCTTTATACAGTACGTCGAGGGATACCAATTCACTCAATTTTCTTGTTTATATTAAAACTATGCTCCAGGGCCTCAACGTATCTGATCTACAGCGGGGATTAAAATGGTTGTGGTCAAATTACAGTAAATGTTCACGGATTTTACGGTGTTTCAATCTCAGAACTTTTTCAAAAAGTAGGTGGTTCTTTGTCTTTAAAACGGACCATTTCTTCTGAAGATACATCTTCAGATTCACCTGGATCTACGGGTAATGAAATTAATGTATTGCGGTACAACCTTATTTTGTCCGCCTAAGGGAATTTCCGATCAGAGCACGTAAAACAATATTAACAACTGAATCATTTTGTGAATAAAAAAAAACAGATAATGATAAGTATAACTGATATGTGATTAAAAGAGTATATTTTTTTTGTCTGATATGACAGCAAATATTCCTTCCTATCAACAATAACCTATTTTTCCTTAAGAAAATTTTACAACTTTTCCATAGCTTTATGGCAAATATGCTGCTCAGCAAAGGTTTCGTCTTGAAATTACTTCAGCAATGTAAGGCTGAAACTGAGCGATAAACTGTTAATAATTCAAACTGTTAACATGTTAACATATAGTTTTTATGTGTTTAAGCTGCTTTAAGACTGCAAACAGAGGGGCTCATAAATGTGTTACCTCTTCTGATCAATCTCACAGGGGTACAAACAGACAAATGTACCCAACATTGACACATCACATTGTGCCTGGAATCAATGAAAAGAAGGGGCCTCTTTGTCATATCACGTGAGTGACGTTTTGTCACAATCTGGCACATACTCATCAGAGTCTTAGTCAAAATGTTCCTTGTGAATTTTCTTTGTCGGTTTCACACCTGACGGAGCTGGTTTACCTGTAGTTGGAACGACAGGTTTTGGAATTTAATTTGTTTCTGATGAAAATCATTTCGTTTTAACGAAAAAACAATTCTTATCAGGTTATCTGGAGCCCTGACATGTCACGCAACTTATGCTAGCATACTTACTCTAAAGTAAAGGCGCTTCTATAAAATAATTTATGCCTTCAAATAATTCCATAGGTCAATGATATAAAGTTCCATTCATTTTTTTATTTCAGCTCAAGAAAACATTTGGTTCAAACTCTAAACGATGCAGGGGTCCCTGCTAACCAAATTATGCAAATTTCTGGTCACAAGAATGTGAATTCTTTAAAAAAATTATAGTAAAATCAACAACGACCAGTCGAGAAATATTTCTAAAATACTGTCGATTCAGAGAAATGAAATCAACCTTCAAATTCAAGGAAGTGGTGCTGCTATTAGTGCCCCATACCCATGGACAGGACCTTTCGGATCCAATTGCTCTCGCAAACTGTCCGCAAACAGTATTTTCCACGGCACTTTCAATTTCCACAGTACATCTGTGTCGGAAACACTGTCGCAAATGTCCACAGTTAACGTAGGACGAAGCAATGCAACTGCTGAATAGTCCGTTTCTGACATGCTCGATTCCCCAATTGCCACTGCCAGACTATTCAAACGAGTAAGAATGATTCCAGAAAGTGACAGCGACTAAATGTAATACTCACGACAAGAGAGTTTAGCTATAAGTCTACTTAAAATACCACTGTTACACTATTCTTATTGTTTTTCCAGTTATTCGTTCATAGCTTTTTACCTACTGACTGCATTTTGACAGGCGCAAGTGCGCGTATGAATTTCACAAATAGTTTGTTTAAATATATCCGAAGTCACATGAATAAAGTTTTGAAGTACCAAATATGTTATTGGTATCCCTTACAAATAAATTGATCTCCTTTCTTCTGTGAGACAAAACACATTTGTAGAACTATTTGAGACGCATAACACAGCGCTGACAGATCGTAAACAGTGGGGCTCCCTGCGGGGGATTTTTTTAAAAAATAAAACGATTTTATAGAAGCAACCACTGAAAAAGCATGACATAAACAGAAAATTTGTTTGTTTCGGTGGCAGATCGAAATTTTCGATCTTACACCGAAACAAACAAATATCGTCTATCTAAAATGTCTAGTTTTTGTTAATAATGTAAAACATCGTAAAGCATTATTAAGTTTAGACGTTCCTCACATAAATTGATCATTACCGAGGATAGATTAAAAGATATTGAAATAAGCCAACATTTGTACACTTAATATAATTAGAGTCAAATTGAAAGAAAATAACTTTTTACGTAAGTGTGTCCATTTATAATGACTTGAGAAAAAGATGAAAAAGGTATTTCCCTAAATATCATTTTACTTGGCTTACAAATTCAAATTAGTAATGAGATCTACACAGAGAAATATAATTGTTAGTTTAGCATTTTGTATATATGTTAGTTTAACTTTTAATATTTTTATTATATTTGTCAAGTTGATATGACAGGGTAAAACGTACATGTAATTTGTTTATACCATACTTTTCTGTTATTGTAGCACTTTGAACAAATGTGTTAACCGACACAAAGCAATTTTGCGATGAACATACATTATGTTTCTGACAATAAAGTGTGTGACTTTGACTTGTCATCAATATTTCATAAATCAAGCAAATCAGGTTTTCTGTATTAGCTTATAAGATAGAGTGCAGCTGTAGATAAGTAAGTAAGTAAGTAAGTAAGTAAGCAAACTCTTTATTTATAGTGGATGATTCATTTAGCCTTACGTTAATCTTCAACGAGACTCTCTTGTAGTATAAATATTTACAAATATGGTTCAAATGAAAACAGAAAATAATATCATAAGTACCCCATTAGAAAGTAAGATACACATGTTTTACAATGATAGAAAACATTGATATTTTATAATTAACATTACGTACATATTCCATGGCATAGTTGTCCATTTACTACATTTTGATTTAAAACACTGTAGTGAGCTGGACGCTTTAATATCTACGGGTGATATATTCCAAACAACTGGACCCGAATACAGTGAACTTTGTTTGAACAGTTCTGATTGCGTATTAGGTATATGCAATTTTTTGTTCGTGTTTGATCGTAAAATTAAAGAGATGTCACTTGTCCTTTTGATTGTACATATCACAGAAATAATTTGGTAATAGATTATTTGCGATTTTGAACATAAAACATACCTTCTGATAAAACAGACGCTGATCAATCCGTTGCATGAAGTCTGAGTAACTAGATCCTAAAATAGTTCTACATGCACGTTTTTGTAATGTAAGAATTTTCTGAATATTTTTATTAATTGCACTTCCCCATATTATACAGCAATAATCTATATGCGGTTGAATATGAGCTTTATAAAAAAAGATTCGAAAGGTTTTATCAAGAAATTCGGTTATACTTGATAGTAACCAGATGTAAGAAAATATATATCCTTATGCAAATTACTTTAGAATGCGGATCCCACTACTGCATGTAGATACGAAGGAGTTTTTCTTTGGACTTTATTTGATATAGTGCAATTTTATGTATATTTTCTACTGGTTAAAGTACAAATAATCATTTCTGAACTTGTGAAAATGCAGTCTTTTTACTTCGTCCTCTGTTGACTGCGGACATTGCAGTATGTATAATTATTTTGATAGCGTTTCGTTAATTGGAAACAGTTTTATAGCAACCTATGCCTTTTTGAATTGACTTATTTTTATTGTTTCTGGAATGTTATCTGCTCGAATTTTTTTAGATCTAATATTGATTATAAAAGATCCTTTATCTAGTTATTGTTATCTCAACATCGTCATTCTCGAAGATTAAATTCCCCGGCTACTGGTACTAATTTTCCCTTCCTTTCTAGTAAATATAGCGAAAAGTATCATTTTCTGAAATATATTTATTATTAATATATATCAAATTATGTGAAAAACTTATTTCTAATAGCCTTTCGTATTTCAGGTCAGAATGGAATTTTCGTTTCCGACAAGGAATATTTTTGAATGTGAATTAACCTTAAGCAATGATGATGACATTAGTTCCACCACTATAATAGCGATATCTTTAATTGATACACCAGATCCCAAAGTATTGAAGCTAAATGATAGTTCTATACAGGAAATAGAAAAGGGAACAAAAGGTAATTAGATTTATTGCTTGGTTTTTGTTTTGTTTTTTTCTGTGGGGTTTAACGCCGTCTTTCAAAAGTATTGCAGTCATGTAACGGCGGGCAGTAAACCTAACCAGTGTTCCTGGATTCTGTACCAGTACAAACCTGTTCTCTGCAAGTAACTGCCAACTTCCCCACATGAATCAGAGGTGAAGGACTAATGATTGCAGTACAATGTCGCTTATTAAATAGTCAAGGAGAACAAACGCCCCGCCCGAGGATCGAACTCACGACCACGCGATCCTTCGGTCAACGCTCTACCTACTGAGCTAAGCGTGCGGGATTTATTGCAGTAATAAAGTAAAATGGTAGAAACCCCGATTTAAAAGACAGAATCAATGTGAAATTATCAAGTTATGCAATATACGAGAGTGTAAGGACATGTGTTTGTTTATTTGACAAATTTATAACCTCTAGTGACAAACAAATTTAGAGATGTCTGTAGGTTTGGTTGTTTAGAGAAAGATTTCTTGAAGACTTGTGATCTGAACTTTACGTGGTCAGAAGTATATAGTGTCACAAACTGACATACGGGCCTCAATGTATCTGTAGTTTAAATGCAGGTATTGCATAATCTTTTTGTAAATTTTGAGTTATTGAGGTAAATGTCAGATCTGACGCATAAAATGCCTCTCGTGTTTTTCTGTATTGCATAACTTAAATTTCCATGTAAAGTTTATTAAATTCGGTTCAGTAATAAGAAAGCTGATATTTTTCAAACTTCAGTAATTTATGTTTTTATCCCCAAAACCACTATAACGGGCCTTAAATTGTCCAATTCACATCCGCGCCAAAGTAATCGGATTTCACGGCTATGTCGTGATTCAGTTGAAAATCGAAATACCAAGAGTTCACGCCTATGCCGTGAGTCCCGTGAAATCCAGCATTTGGCGGGACATAACCCTACAAATAGACTGGACTAGATATCTTTAGTGACCAACATTTTTTGACATTCAGACAAAATTATGTCACTTTGATTTTCTTGGTAGAAATTTTGCTTGATCGAGGTAAGAAATTTATTTGTTAGATTTTTATATAATTTTTGAATTATGATTTTATCTAGTAAATTTTTGTTCATTCTACGGAATTTTGTAAAAAGGTTTACTTTTTGACACGATTTTAGCTAGTTTCGGAATGTCAGGCTAATTTATTAAAGTTTTCAGACTTTTGTAAATTATCTATTTCGAAAGAGGAATCTAAAACGTTTCATTTGTATAATTTGTAAGATTAAATTGAAAATTGTGTAACATGATAATTAGAAATTATGCTGAGTTTTGTATAATTATTTCATAGATGAGACTATATTATAAAAATATAAATGCAGTAACATATAACACAATTTTTATGATGCTTTCAGATTAAAAGTAATAGTTTTCGGTGAAATCTCATAATTCTCTTCATCGGATATATTGTGTTTCGGTTATTTTTATTTGATATGGTTTGAATAAATCAGTACACTCATAAGAGAATATAAGGTTACTTTTATTTTTTCGTAGACGAATTTAATGAATTTAAATCTATCAGACAGTAACCTAAATGTTCTATTTATACTACCTTCTGATCTAAAATCGTTTTTGATTAAAATTCAAAATTTACCACCAACTAGATCCTATCATAGAAATTTAAAAATTGATTCGCCCTTCAAGTTACACAAACAGGTTTTTAAAATCCCAAATATTATAAAATAAAATCTGAAAAACAAAGACAAAACTTGTTTTGTTTTGAACCCGACCTTTCTGTTCTGCTGAATAATGAATGAATAATTTTTATTTGCTGCCAAGTTTTATCCGAAGTTCAGTTGCAAGTCGGATACACATTCTCACCAAGCAAACGTTAGACGTGACTTTTACACACGCCATAACGCCGCTTGACAGAAAAAATAGGCAACCCGATTCCTGGATGATTCTATTCAATAACATTCCATTCCAGATGCAATATATTCCTTGATTTAAGTGCAAAAAGCTAAAGCCCTGTTGCTGTTCTGTTTGCTATCGGGAAGCTGTGAACTAGGGTATGAATGAATTAATATCATTGTCATCCTCTGTATTGCGCTCGTGTCCTTATACTCTTGTGCACTTTCTATTTACATGACAGGGAAGATGTTTATTCTGATTCGCTGTTGAAACGACCAGAATTTTGAATATATTGGCTAAAATGCTTGCATTAAATCTCTCCTACCCTCCACTCTAATGTCTGTTATTTCTCCAACAAGGGTAGTCAAGATAATGTTAATGCAGTCTATATTTTCCCTGTGTTCAATATCTTTTATAGAGTCTCCCTTTGTTTCCTGAATTTTGTACAACAAAATATGTAGTGCCGGACTGTTTTTGATACATGACATTCACCAAATAGCATTGATTTGATTGTGTCAATCTCTGACCAGTATGCATTTAGTATAGAGTGGCAGTAGTATAGTGGTCTCGTTGGCGCCACGATTGCGCATGCGTGAGAATGACGCCATGCGCAGTGGCCATTTTGAATTCTATTTTAGAATGACATCATCTTTCTATTTTAAGAATGACTTTACAATGTTATGAATAGAAACGATCGTTATAAATCTATTTTAAGATTGCCATACTGAAAATGACTTTACGTTCTATTAATAGAAAATATCTCCCAGAAGTATACGGAGCTGACTCGTATAACTATCAAGAGCGTGATCGCGCAGATTGAGGGTCAGGTGCTCAGTCCTAGACGGGGAGGTAACGTGAAGTGTAAGACAAGATATACAGTAGAATCAGATTAAATGCTACATTATTAATAATAAATTATAAAGATTTTTCCATTCGGGATATAAAATACTTCGGAAATAACAAAATTTATATAGGAAAACCTATTTTGGATGCAATATGAAAAATTTAAAGCGATAAATACCTGTTTGCTCTTTAGCATCTAAAGAAAAGTATACTAGTTCTAAATGCGCATGCGTCAGTCTCTTTTAGAATGAGATCATTGTCTATTTTAGTTACAATAAAATGTGCACGCGTCAATCTAATTGTGCCCCCCATGAGTGGTGGGGGGCATATAAATTTGGTCTTGTCCGTGCGTGCGTGCGTGCGTGCGTCCGTCCGTCCGTGACGCGCCTAGCTCAATAAGTATTTGATATAAATTGATGAAACCTTGCATGAGTCTTTATCATGATATGAACTTGCGCACCTCCTATTTTTCGTCTAGCTCCGCTCCCTATTTTTAGAGTTATGGCCCCTGAAATAGTCAAAAATGCACATTTTCACCTTGTGACACGCCTAGCTCAAAAAGTATTTGATATAGATTCATGAAACCTTGTATGAGTCTTAATCATGATGTAAACTTGCGCACCTCCTATTTTTCATCTGGATGCGCCCCCTATTGTTAGAGTTATATCCCCTGAAATAGTCAAAAATGCACATTTTCACCTTGTGACACGCCTAGCTAAAAAGTATTTGATATAGATTATGAAACCTTGCATGAGTCTTAATCATGATGTGAACTTGCGCACCTCCTATTTTTCATTTGGGTCCGCCCCCTATTTTTAGAGTTTTGACCCCTGAAATAGTCAAAAATGCACATTTTCACCTTGTGACACGCCTAGCTCAAAACGTATTTGATATAGATTCATGAAACCTTGCATGAGTCTTAATCATGATGTGAACTTGCGCACCTCCTATTTTTCATTGGGTCCGCCCCCTATTTTCAGAGTTATGGCCCTTGAAATAGTCAAAAATGCACATTTTTACCTTGTGACACGCATAGCTCTAGAAGTATTTGATATGGATTCATGAAACCTTGCATGAGTCTTAATCACGATGTGAACTTGCGCACCTCTTAATTTGCGTCTGGCTCCGACCCCATACTTTTAGAGTTATGACCCCTGAAATAGTCAAAAATGCATTTTCACTTTGGGACGAGCCTAGTTCGAAAAATATGTCATATAAATTGAAAAAACCTTGCATGACTCTTTATCATGATATGAACTTGCGCATTTCCTATTTTTTGTCTAAAATACTCAAAAATGCACATTTTCACCTTGTGACAGGCCTAGCTTAAAACGTATTTGGTATAGATTCATGAAACCTTGCATAGGTCTTAATCATGATATAAACTTGTGCGCGTCATATTTTTCATTTGTGTCCGCCCCCTATTTTCAGAGTTATGGCCCCTGAAATAGTCTAAAAGGCACATTTTCACCTTGTGACACACCTAGCTCAAAAAGCATTTAATATAGATGGTTTAAAATTTGCATAAGTCTTTATCATGAAATAAACTTGCACATCTCTTATTTTCTTGGCTGGTTCTACCTCCTATTTTTAAAGTTATGGCCCCTGAAATTGTAAAAAATGCACATTTTTACCTAATTATGTGCCCAGCTAAAAAAATATTTGATGTAAATTTATGAAACCTTGTCTTTATCATGATGTGACCTTGCACACTTGGTATTCTTCTTGAGAATCTTATTGCTTATTACAGAGTTATAGCCCTCCAAATTGCCAAAATAAATGATTTTTTGTTTGTGATACTCTGTATGTAACTGTAAAATATGTACATATCATGCAGAAAAGTAAATCATGTATGTATGGACTTCTTTAGAAATAGCCGCCGGTTTCTTTTTGCCATGCCGGTATTTGACAAATTCAGCCCATATTTATATGCGTTTTACAAAAATGAAAATTGCCTTAAATTGTTACATTAACCCACCTATTTCAAAGTTAGTATGTTTTGATATGATATCATTACTAGTTTTTTGTTAATCAGTACGAGAAAATTACATTTGCCATGGCAAAAGCGGTTTTGCCATGGCAAATCGGTCTTTTGCCATGGCAAAATGTCTTGCCATGGCAAGAAAATTCATGATTTTGCCATGGCAATTTTTTTTCATTTTTATTAAAAATTTGCCAAATACCGGTGTGGCAAAAAGAAACCGGCGGCTATTAAAAATAAACTAAGAACTCGTTTTTCCTATATGTTCAATTCTCAAACTACCGTAACTAAATGACTCTAGTGGCAAATATCTTAGTTCTAAATGCGCATGCTCAACTCTACTTTTAGTAAACATCACGTGAGCATCATTCATGATCATCTTTTCTTTAATTCCACTATTCAACTGCACCTTCAATATCCATCAAAGAAGTCTTTATCCCATTGAACTTAAATATTCCTTTGACCGAGATTAAAAGATTCTTTGTCTATTCAAAACCCTTGAAAATAAAGTACTAGCGCCGCTCTGTCTATGCGCTCATTACCTAGCGGAACTATTTTGAAGTCCTTTGTCTTCGTTATTAAATATAGTTTAACTTTTGATGCTCATTACTCAAAGTCACGCACAATTGTGGTCCACGAAAGATGAAAAGAATTCTTTGTCACATTCAAATTGAATGGTCCTTTCGTAGTGTGACCGAGAGCTGAGCTTGTTCGGACAAAAGATGAAAAGAATACTTTGTCCCATTGAAATTTAATGGTCCTTTTGTATTGTGACCGAGAGCTGAACCTTTCTGGACAAAAGATGAAAAGAATTATTTGTCCCATTGAAACTGAAAGGCCTTTTGTATTGTGACCGAAGGCTGAACTTTTTCAGACAAAAGATGAAAAGAATCCTTTGTCCTATTGAAATTGAAAGACATTTTGATTCGTGACCGAGAGCTGAACTTAATACGAAAGATGAAAGATGATTTGTCCCATTGAAATTCAATGGTCCGTTTGTAGCTCGTCATAAAGAGATTTGTGAACCCAGTTACTGTTTCTATATATGTCTTTACCATTGTTGTTCACTGTTGCGTTTACTTTTCATCAGAATGATTTTATTTTTACGATACATCTATATATTTCATGCAGACGTAATGACCACAGAGAAGTTTAACCCTAGAACCATTTTTAAACTCTGTGGCACTATTTTGCGACATCAGATTGAAAATGGTTACCCCCAATCGATAGATTAGGGCATAATCTTTAAAATAGATATGGGGTTCTCGATTCGATTCGATTTTCAACCTTTATCGAGTAATGACGTAACAGGGATTTTTATACTTTTTCTTAACCTCTGCATTTCGCTCTTGTAATGCGCACCGCTTGAAAGGTCTCTTCACGTGGATTCCAAATACATATTCCAAATATATATATACTTCTACATGATGTCTCTTACCTTTTCAGAGATATTCAAGTATTAAAACGGTGGTCACGTGTGACGTCGTTATTTGGCGCTAAATTCAATACTGACGACTCATATTTTGAAAATGCCATATCTTCCTCATTTTTAATTTCACGATATTGGTGTCAAACGAAAGGTCTTAGTGAAAACTAACTGTTGGTAGAATTCAACCGGAAATGAAATCACTCATGCGTAAACTGGCGATTTCACCTTTATTACTCAACCGAATATACTCGTGTTTGGTATCCTACAACACGGTTTGACAACGTCTATCAGCTCATGGTGTAAAATCGGAAGTGAAATTGCTCATGCGTAAAATACGGCATTTTCCCCTTATTCTTGGACAGACTTTAGCGGTGTTTGGTATCCTGCCAAAAGTTTTGAAGAATACTATTTCATTGTTTACACTAAAAGATAATGAGGTCAGTCACGCGTAAAACGCGTCAAAGTAAGCTTACATGATCCTTATACTATGATATCCAAAATGAGAGTGAATGACTTCACAGCAAAACACTGTTCCGATTAGTCAGTATAGCTTATAGCAATGCTCTGATTGGCTTGTGATATGACGAATTCTGATTGGTTCAAAAGATTTAATCCCCAAAGAAAGGCTAGCTTACATATTAACACTTGTCAGTCATTTGTGCGATAGTTTGGTTAAAAGCTGTTCCAAACTGGAATGTCTATTTTTTGACACCAATCAGCATTAATAAGAATGACTATTGTTACTAAGAATACCTCAAATGAAGAGTATATGAGCCGTGCCATGGGAAAATCAACATAGTGGCTTTGCGACCAGCATGGATCCAGACCAGCCTGCGCATCCGCGCAGTCTCGTCAGGATCCATGTTGTTCGCTAACAGTTTCACCAATTCCAATAGGCTTTAAAAGCAAACAGCATGGATCCTGACCAGACTGCGCGGATGCGCAGGCTGGTCTGGATCCATGCTAGTCGCAAAGCCATTATGTTGGTTTTCTCATGGCACAGCTCATATAACAGCGCTTTCACCAGACAAAATTATTCTGACCTCAGAACTCAAATCATGGAAAGTAGCCCAACAATATACGACACAATGGTGAATTCCTTCAGTGTATCAAAGTATCGGTTAATGAAGTGCATTTCAGTAAAGTGCATTTTTGGATTTCCACAGAGACTTTTGTAGGATTATTTACAGCCTATATAAGAAAAAGGACGAATTTAAATGTAGACTTCTCCATCATCCACACTTGTGATCCATATAGGGACATGTGGGGCATTTTGGATGAATGTCATTGAGTGTGCTTTATGCGACTTTCTGGAAGCATAGGGATGTCTCTATGTTAAGGACAAGGACATAACAAAAACAAGAATAGAGTTCGATATGAATTACTCTACATGGTATATATGTTCCGACAATATATGAGTAAATAATCATCCGAAAATAGAACTCAAGTGGTGCGAACATAGTTTGCAACCAAATTCGTGTTGCTCCTGTAACATCAGTACGGAACCTGAAGGACCCGAAAATATCTACATAGATGTACTTACTATGTTGTGTGATCATCATGCAAACAGAAATTGGTAGATAAGAGCATTTTAAAGCGTGTCTGACTTAAACTTGTAGCTGAATTGTGTTGATCAATTACATGAAATTTGTATGAAAGACAGGCTAAAGAGACAGTTTTAAAACTATGATGGATGTGTAACAATCGGATCTGTGTAGAAAAATATTTTCCGACTGTGTAGAAAGACCGTACATACCGTTTTATTACATGCTGGACTATACGTCGTATAAAATTGCTCTTGCCAAAATAACAGTACAAACATTTTCCCACGGAAGCATAAAACAGTGGTTAAAGCTAACGAGCACTTTTACATCTTCTAAAGACACTTTGATCGACATCATTCGTTTTCATAAGATCAAATTGAATATTGAGGCGATCAGTAAAAGTGATTAGATGACTTATATTCCTGAGAAAGAGGACATAGCGCTTTATGTCCACGATGTGATTCGTGGAGGTGGCCAAGAATTTCAAAACGTTTGGTTTCCAGTGTAAGAGAATAATAATAAACATAGTCTTATTTTACTTACGAAATCTGTAGATACCATTGATGCAATTCTTCATTTTGAACTGCGAGAGACGCTTATTAAGAAGCATGATATCAATTTGTGAAACTATGTTGAAGAAATAAAATACAATATACGAATACGTTGTTTTATTTGTGTACACCACCACACATACCAACGCTTCATCTTACATTTCTGTAATCAGATTCAAATAAACATGATAAATGGGTTATAAATAACACAGGCAAATTGTTCTTTAGATCTTTAATTGCTCAAGCTGGTATTATTAATACAGACTACAATGTATCATCTAAAATATGACAAAAAAAAGTCATCATTCAACTTCTTGCAATGCACATCAAACTGTTTTAAAATGCCCTTCATTTGTCATCCAGAAAATCGGTTAATAATGTAATATACGCAATACAGCCCGCATGTATCTGAATTCATATCCTGTATCTGACTGACGTTCATCCAATAACGCTTCTTGAACCACTTGGTCAAAATGAACTTTGTAGTGCTCTGGTCTATTATCCAATGAATCGAAAACTTGGTCAGGTCATCTTTTTGGAAAATAAAAGGCCACCCAATGCTTTCCCGATCCCTGACTCGTGCCAGTATTTGAAATGACGTATTGTCCCCTAAGTATTTGAAATTGATCCGCAGCAGATATTGTCACAGGGTACTCTTTTAACATTTCCTTGAGTTCATAGTTATTCATTTTAAAATCTACAGGTGTTCAAATCCATAGTATCTTGGGTCATACTTTCGTGATATTTCTTACGTCGTGGGCTGTCTACATAATGACTAATAGTTGTGTCCATTTCATCCCTGTGTCGCTTAAGATCGCTATGCTTTTGTGACTGACTTATTTCCGACCAAGCAAAATTATCTGCTTGAACTACGGGTGTCACAAGTTTTACCACGGAAATTTCTTTCCCTCTTTTTTGTGTTTTATTGCTTCCTTTTCTTGTTCCTCTTTAAACTCTACAGTTTTTGTTAGAAGAGCACCACCACCTACGAAGTAACAACCCTTATGATCTGGTCTTACTTATCCATCCCTCAAGTCTTTAAAGTGTTGATACCACTTCTCCGGGTTAGGTACATGCGGTACCCATTTTTGCTGTTTATAATCGTACACTTCAATGGAACCCATTTTGGCGTGGTGAAGGTTAAAGCATGTCAATATTTTTACAACATTCATTTATCATCATCCAATTCTTGATCGTCATCACCTTCTTTACTTTACTCCATTAAATATTCGTCTTTGCTTTCATGAAACACATCAAATAGGTCTTTTCGAAGCGCAACGGCTTGTCGAATAGATTCTTTGACAGTCATGTTGTGCTGACTTCTTAGTTTCTTAGCCGACTGTAGAATCTGTTGCTGAGTAGGGTCGTTTTGTAACTCATAAAAGTCAGTTAGAAATTGGGCATAATTTTGTCTCAGTCTCTTTCTTAGTTAGAGAAAGTTCGTTATTTGCAGTGCGACTGTGAGCGTCTTTAAAAGGGAGCCATTGTTCTGTATAGTTGTTAACTTTAGCTCTAAATTGTTCTTTAATTTCAACCGTTCTACGTTTACCAGGAGATCCCTTGATTAAAGATCGTTTCTGTGTAAAGCTGATGTCATTATTCCTATTTACTATTTCACCATTAGTATCCTCTTCCTCAACATCATCATCATCCTTTTCATCATTTTTGTCAAATAAGTTTCCTTCTCCATTGAAATAGTCCTTTGTTTTATATTCACCATCTGTTAGTTTTCTCTTTTTTGGATTGTTTGCCTCAGATAATGTTACCGCGTAAACGGTGTTGTTCTGGTGTGCTCGATGTTTAGTCTGTTACCAAATAACCATGTGGTCTTGATGTCGCTTGTTCAAACCGTTTCATAAAGATATTACTGGACGGAGGGTAAATTCTTGATGCTAATGTAGCTACTTGCTGTCTATCAATAGGGTTATTAAATAGCACCAGTTGGTCTACGGATCGCGCGATTGCGGGCTCGATCATCGGGCGGGGCGTATGTTATCCGTGACGATTTGATAAAAGACATTTTGTCTGAAATCATCCGTCCTCCACCTCTGATAATTCATGTGTGGATGTTGGCAGTTACTTGCGGAGAACAGGTTTGTACTGATACAGAATCTAGGAAAACTGGTTAGGTTAACTGCCCGCCGTTACATTACTAAAATACTGTTGAAAAACGTCGTTATACCCAAAACAACAACAACAAATTCGACCCCGGGATTTTTATGCTGAAGTTCATCATACAAAGATAGCCATCGTCCAAAACACCATTTGATACGCTGAGGCTAATAAACACATTTCAAAGAGCCTCGTTTTCAAAGCAAGGCTAATGTAAAAAGGAAGTGAATTCATTGGCAGGTTAAAATAGATATTCCAGTTTAGAACAGCTTTGAATAGAATTATTACACAAATGACTGACAACTTTTAACATGTAAGCTAGCCTCCTTGAGTATTAAATCTTTTGAACCAATCAGAATGCGTCATATCACTAACCCATCAGAGCAATGCTATTAGCTATACTGACTAATCAGAACATTCCTTTAACTCTGTTTATTCTACTTCACCCTTTGAATTCATCACTGTCATTTTAGATATCAAAGTGTAAGGATCAAGTAAGATTACTTTGACGTATTTTATGCGTGAGTGACCCCATATTCTTTTAGTGTAAACAATGAAATAGTATTCGTCAGAACCTTTTATAGAATACCAAACACTGCTATAGTATTTCCAAGAATAAGGGATAAAAGTTGTATTTTACGCATGAGTGATTTCACTTCCGCTTTTTCACCGTGAGCTGATAGACGTTGTCAAACCGTTTAATAGGAACTTTTAGTGTAAACAATGAAATAGTATTCTTCAAAACATTTGGCAGGATACCAAACACCGCTAATGTTGTTCCAAGAATAAGGGAAAAATGTTGTATTTTACTTCCGTTTCTACACCTTGAGCTGATAGACGTTGTAGAACCGTTTTGTGGGATACCAAACACGGGTATATTCGGTTGAGCAATAAAGGTGAAATCGCTAGTTTACGCATGAGTGAGTTCATTTCCGGTTGGATTCTACCAACAGTTAGTTTTCACTAAGAATTTTCGTTTGACACCAATATCGTGAAAGTCGGTTTATTAATGAGGAAGATATGGCATTTTCAAAATGTGAGTCGTCAGCATCGCGCATTACAAGAGCGAAATGCAGAGTTTAAGAAAAAGTATAAAAATCCCTGTTACGTCATAACTCGATAAAGGTTGAAAATCGAATCGAGAACCCCATATCTATTTTAAAGATTATGACCTAATCTATCGATTGAGGGTAACCATTTTCAATTTGATATTGCAAAAATGTTGGCACAGAGTGTAATAATGCTTCTAGGGTTAAACTTCTCTGTGGTCATTACGCCAGCACGAAACATATAGATGTATCGTAAAAATAAAATCGTTCTGACTACTTTGATGAATAGTTAACGCAACAGTGAACAACAATGGTAAAGACATATATAGAAACAGTAACCGGGTTCACAAATATCTTTATGACGCGCTACTAACGGACCATTGAATTTCAATGGGACAAAACTTGTTTTCATCTTTTGTATAAAGTTCAGCTCTCGGTCACGATACAAAAGGCCTTTCAATATGAATGGGACAAATTATTCTTTTCATCTTTCGTCCAGAAAAGTTCAGCCTTCGGTCACATTACAAAAGGCCTTTCAATTTCAATGAGACAAAGGATTCTTTTCATCTTTTGTTCGAAAAAGTTCAGCTCTCGGTCACAATACATAAGGACCATTAAATTTCAAGGAGACCAAAAATTCTTTTTATCTTTTGTTAGCCACAACTGTACTTGACTTTGTGTAATGAGCATCAATATTTAAAACTATATTTAGTAACGAGGACAAGGGACTTTTGTTCCAAATAGTTCCGCTAGGTAATGAGCGCCTAGACAGAGCGGCGCTCGTACTTTATCTTTAATAATTTTGAATAGACATAGAATCTTTTCGTCTAGGGTCAAAGGAATATTTAGTTTCAATTGGACAAAGAATTCTTTGATGGATGTTAAAGGTGCAGGTGAAGCGTGGAATTAAAGAAAAGATGATCATGAGTGACGCACGCGTGAAAAGCAAGTTCCTAGTTTATTTTATTCATGTATTTTATTGAAAGAAGACTCTTTTTCATTAATCAATATTGTGCAAATGTATAACTCTTTTTATTTAGATGTATTAATATAAAGAAGTAGAATAACTAGATAAATTGCAGCAAATAGGTATTTATCGCTTTAGATATTTCATATTGCATCAAAAATAAGTTTTCCTACGTAAAGGCGGGGTCCCAGTTAGTCTTTGGTGATAAACTTTAACAAATATTTGTCCACTTTATACATGTGTGCAATGGAAAAAGCATGGATCTTAAACATGACATGTAGAACAAAATTAACCCTGAACGCTCAAAGTATTTAACAGAAGGATTTTCCTGAGGCAGTATATTTTGAGGAAAGCTATTTTTAGCATAGAGACAGGATGAGCTTTCGTGACTGCCCTTCGTCCATCGCCCGTCTGTCGTCCATCCGTCCTTCCGTCCGCCATACGTCTGTCCACAATTTGTTGTGAACATGATAGAGACCACAGTTTGCAATCAACTTTGATCAGACTTGCAAACTACTTGTATTAGCATAATATCTCATCTCCTTTCGAAAGTTGGCTAGATCTCATCATGGGTTCCAGAGTTATGGTCCATTAAAGAGCCAATATATGCTATTTTAGGATTGTGAACATGATAGAGACCACATTTTGCAATCAACTTTAATCAAAATTGTATGCAACTTGTATTGGCTTAATATCTTGGTTTCTATCGAAAACTGGCAAGATTCAATTATTGGTTCTAGAGTTATGGCCACTGAAAGGGCTAAAATTTGCTATTTTGACTTTTGTAGCCATATAGTGACTTCATTTATAGTTTGATTTAATACAAACTTGCAAAATATCTTCAACAACAATAAATCTTGGATTCCATAATGAATCTGTCAGATCCAATCATGGGTTCCAGAGTTACGGCCCCCTGACTGACCCCTGAAAGAGCCAAATTTGTTAATTTTTACCTTCTGGATACGATAGAAGTGCCATTTTATATTTGATTTTAACCACACTTACACACAACTTAAGTCACAATAAAATCTCAGTTCGTTTGGAAAAATGGCTAGATTCTTTCAAGGGTTCTAGATTTACAACCATTGAAAGGGCCGAAATTTTCTATTTTGGCCCTTTTAGCCATACATAGGTCCTTGTTAGTTCCAAATAGGAACACATAAGATTTTAAGTTTCTAGGGGGAAATGCTGATTACGAGAAGTGACCTTTATTTATGAGTTGAAAGTTCAAAGCAGAAACAAATATATTTCAAGTAATACTTAGATCCTGTGTAAAGTAAGTACTGTTAGTTCCCAGTAGGAACAGGAAGAAATTTTTCCGTTGAAATAAGTGTTCCAAATTTTGGAACTTACAAGGACAGTTATATGTATGGTGTAACTTTCGTACTTGTTTGTACTGTGTCTGTTCCTTCCTGGAACTTATAGTGGCTTACTGAGTACAACTGGTATATTTCCTACCTGGAACTAAAATTACATGCACTAAGGCTACATGAAAGAGACCGTCAAAGCTCAGGCAAAATCTTATGTTATATACTTTGAGCTTTCAGAGTTAATTTTGTTTGTCTACATATCATGTTTAAGGTCCATGCTTTTTCCTTGGCACACATGTATACAGTGGATAAATATTTGTAAAAAATTATCACCAAAGGCTGTATTAAATGAAATTAAGATGGTAGTAGACAATCTGAGGCCATTTTTTAACAAATGCACAATTTTCATTCCTGTAATAGTGTTGCTTATAATGTTTAAATATCCCACCTACTTTTTCCTAGTTTGAGTGTGAACCAGTTTTCCAATGTTGTTCAGAGTGTACAGATATACTGTCATTTTAATGTTTATTTAGTTTACAATATCTGCTGAAAATTACACTTGAATATCTCAACTAATAAAAAATGATTTAGTTTTTTGATGAAGTTCGTCCATTGAAAATCAGTAAATTTAATCAGGCCACGTTGCGGGCTCTGTGATGTAAAAAGTATTCAAGACAATTTAAAATGCAACATGTTGTATGAATGTCCATTGCACAGTCATTTTATCATGAAAGTTTCAGGTGAAAAAATTGAACAATATTTTAAAAAATAACGGATATTTTGTTCCTGGCTCGTCCCAATTTAAATGTGGATATCTAAAATTTAAGTCAAAACTGGTAACAATAACACTTGTTAATGAAACCTAATACATGTAGGTATATTGTCATATAATATAAATAAAATCAGTAAACATTTTGCACAGACACCTAACTGGGAACCCCGCCCCCTTTGTTATTTCCAAAGTATTTTATATCCGTAAAGAAAAAATCTATATAATCAATTAATATTAATGTAACATTTAATCTTTCACTTCACATTATCTCCCCGTCTAGGACTGAGCACCTGACCCTCAATCTTCGCGATCACGCCATACATAGGTATACGAGTCAGCTCCGTATACCTCTGGGAGATATTTTCTATTAACAGAAGTCATTTTCAGTATGATAATCTTAAAATATATTTATAACGATCGTTTCTATTTATAACATTGTGAAGTCATTCTTAAAATAGAAAGATGATGTCATTCTTAAAATAGAATTAAAAATGGCCGCTGCACATCACGTCAGTCTCACGCATGCGCAGTCGTGGCGCCAAGGAGACATTACACTACTAGTGGCAACTAAGTAGCTGACTGATTGCACAAAAAGCCTGTCTATTATCTTCCCCCTCCAATGATCTCCTGCAAGTTGGTAAATTTCCTGGATACTGTCTACATTTTCTGATAGTTTGTATTAGTTATTCCATTTCTTTTTAATCTTTTCCTTCATATTTTAACTACATCACTTGCATCTCTTGTCTCTGTAGCCTTTTCAGTATCTGTTAAAGGCAAAGAAAATCTCCTATATAAGTGACCCCCCCCCCCCACACCCCACCACAAATACCAGACTTTTTAAGATTCTGTCTGGTCCAGTCTGATAAGGGTCCATAAAACCCCTGTAGACTTGACATGTAGCCTAATTCTTGTCAGAGAATCATAAATTTTATTGCCTACAGATAAATTGGTTATTTCCTGTGTTTTGCATTTTATAGATTGAAATGCTGTTTTTATTTGTTTGTTGTTTTTTTTAGAATGTACACAAAATTATTTTAATTGATGTTAAGTAATGTCCCAGCCAATTAAATTATAACTCTTATAGCAAAGCAATTCTCACTCCTTAACCATTAAATAATTATTTAAAACTTAATAAAAGAAATTAAAAGTTTGTTTATTCGATGATTATGATCTTTTTATCAAAAGTAACAAAATAAAACCAGAAAAAAATGATGATTGCTGGATTTTATTAGAAATTAAAGAAGCGTTCAGTTGCATTTTAAATAGATAAAATGGAATATGGACAGAAGGATTTTATATATTAAAAATGCATAATTCCTCTTGTGTTGTCTTAATAACATTTCTTTTATGTATAATAAAATCCAACACTAAAGAGATATCATTGTTCAAAATACACATAATTTATAATTTCTAAAAGCTGTGCCTGAATGCATTTTTTATAGTTTTGATTAAAAAACAAAACAAAAAACAGCAATGATGAAATGTAATTGTTAAAAATCTTAATTATTAAAAATATAATAAAAACACTGTTGTATCTTATCACTTTGTTTATTTAGCCCTAATTCAATCAAGCTTTCTAAACTCGTTATAAAGGTGGGAACTGATTTGCTATGAAGGTGAGAAATATCACCTGTAATTTATGTACTGCACAGTAGCTATACAGTAGCTTATTATGATAAACAGAAGCAAGTCTATCAATGGTCCAGTCTTGTGTTTTGGCCATTACCACCAATACGCAGACCTTATCATTCCTATAGGCCACATACCTGGCATACCAGAATCAGTGTCTTTAAGCTCATTTCAACTGCAGCTGCTTTTTCTTGGAATCTACCAATTCATTTCCCGTAAGTTCTTTATGTCCTACAAGAATCCAGTGCATTTCAGTGTCATATTTTCTGTCTTGTAGATTTGCCAAATGTTTTTTTATTGTAAGGGTGTTTTCTATCACTTTGTTGATAATTCTTTACCGAACACTGATGTTATTGCTGCCTGACAGTCTGTGAATATATGTATCTTTTTTGCAGTAGGACCTATTACTTCAGTCAAGAATTCCAGAGTAAATTCAATTCCATCAATTTCACCTGAATAAACGATATACATTCATAATGCCGTATCGCATGTTGCCCGTCTACCGGTGAAAGGGTAAGAATATAACATTTACAAATCGATGCCTGCGAAATAGGACATAAAGTTTATTTATGAAAAACAATTTTCTTACCCGCAGGAGACGCCATGCTATAGATCTACGTAAATTACGTCAGCGATGAAGTGGCTAAATTTTACCTTTTCAACGGTAGACGGGCGACATGCGATACGACATTATGAAAATGTCACTTCATATTGTCGAGTGTCACTTCGCGTGTCGTGTATCGTTTGGAATTGTCGCGTCGACCCTCACCCAAACCAGCGACACGCGACATACGATATGACACTTGAAAAATGTCGCTTTGCGTTGTCAAGCGTCGTTTGTGATTATTGCATGTCGTTTGATAATGTCGCCGTCGCGTTTGCAGGGTCGACACACGACAACGCGAAGTGACATCGCCACATTACGAAGCGACATAGCGACAATGCGATACGACGCTCGACAACGCGAGGTGACATCGCGATATATCGTGCTTTTGAAAGGCGACAAGTGGATATCGCGACATTGTCGTTTGGGATTGTCGCCGTCGTTTGCGATTGTCGGGTGTCACTTCGTAATGTCGCTATGTCACTTCGCGTTGTCGTGTGTCGACAATTTAACGCGACGGCAACATTATAAATGGCCCCAACAGGATTCAGTCATTTAGGTTTCCGCTGCTAAACCTGTGTTCCGCATTTCATGTACCACATGACACCAATACTGGTGTGTCTCCACTTCAGCAAATGTCACAATGACACTGCACAGCTGATAGTTACATTTTATTATTGTAACTATTTCATTACCTGAAAATGATCACTATGTTCATGTAGCACCTATTTTCCCAACCAGCTACGTTTTTGGTAGGTGGTGTTTATGAAGTAGCCACGAATGGGGCTAGAAAATTCTTATATTTTAAAAAATGGTATAATCATTAGCATTTTGTGTAATTTTGTGCCTTGCAGATTGTAAATATCGGCTCTTCTTTGTCCTCATATACTCGCCTGTATTCATGCTATAGGAACAAGACTGTCCAGGACCTGTAAAATATGTTTGTTTACAATTTTGATAATAGTTTAAGTATGTATATTTTGTTGTCCGTTATTAACGATAGTTATTTTTGTAAGAATTTATGAGAGTTTTTGTAAGAATTTAAGAGAGTAATCATTTTTATATACAAATGACTGCCTGAAACGATTTTCCCGGCACCTTAGTGATGATCCGGACTAAATTCCAACTTGAGGGCCCTCCATGTAGTTTCAGCCCGACATTAAAAAAATAATGGTCAGTTTTTCACTTCTAGGTTTATTAAGGTCTACAAGCCTATTTTGCTCAGGTTAAAAGAACAGAGTACATGTCTAATAGTTGTTAGGCTTACTTTGTATCTAAATTTACAGAAACATTTCGTATTGTACATACTTTGCCATTATGTCTTTTATTTACACTGTTATGCAACTCTGAAAAGTTGGAAGGATTAGGAGAAAGGTTTACTTCACTTTTTACTGGTTTAATTTCCAAGTTGTGTTTTTTGCAACTGACAGTTCAAAATCTGTGCTCCACTTTGTTCCTTTGTGTGTCCGTATCTTTCTCGTTGTCTATATATTTTACTTTGTTCATGTATATTAAGTGTAAAGTTAATCATGTACACATCCATACAATCACTGATATGGGGTTTTCGTTTGAAGGGGTAGGTTCTTTCTTTGAACGTAGTTTTTTTCTTAATGAATATTCGTCATTGCGATTTTTTTATCTAGCCTTGTGCTCTGAGAATACACTTAAAAAGTAAAAATGCAACATCCATTCTTTAGGACAGTCTAAGAATGACTTGTGTTACATGAGCATATGGCGCCTGTGTTGTAATTCATTTCACTACCACATTAGAAATTCATATTAATTACATTTCGATATACAGAAATTCGATCATCAGTAAGGAATGACATACCAACTATCCGTAAAAGTCTTGATACTGTTAAATGATTAATAAATTTACCAAGAGTTTGATTTTGATAAGTTTGACGTTTTTATCTGTGATGTATACGCGATTACAAACATTTACGTGTAATGTCACACGAGGTTTTCTATATTGTAGTAGTATTATTACATCTGGTGACTCCACCATTTCATAACAACAGAGTGTCAATTGGTCTTATTGCATACCACTGCTTCAACAAAATATTCTTGAAAAATGCCTGTTCTGGCCGTGGATAAAGTCCGATAACGATTTTAATAAAAAATAGTTGCCCAAAAGCCTTGCGCTCGACTATTCAACAACTTCTATGTTTAACAAGGACCATAACTGGGCAAGACTTGCAAAACCATATATCGGTTATTTCCCGAGGTTTGATGACCGGGAGCACTATGTGAAATTTTAATTAAATACATGTAGTTTCTGAAATACACCTTGCTTTTTTACGTACATGCTAAACTTTTACCAAATAGGTTGAAAACGAATCATATTTTGTATTAAACTCAGTCAAGATTATTTCATTTCAAAAGGTTAGATGACACAAAAGCCTTATGTAAAGTTTTAATCCAACACATATATTGGTTGCTAAGATACGAACTTACATGCAAAACTTATCCAATGCGAGGATGTCAACAAAGGCGACACCAACACCAGAGTGAACAGAATAGCTCTCACTATTCTTCAAATGCACTCGAATCTTAAAAAGTTTGGCAGTTTATATGTGTATATAAATGTACATCAAATATTTACACATAATGTTTTGCAAAAAAAAAAAAATGAAATATTTGCCAGAAAGTGATGTTGCGTGTTTACTTTTTTGAGTGTATCTATCGGTTCAGTATTCTATATTTGAGCAATTTGACTATATGTGTCTCAAAAGTTAGTACCATTAAACCGATATTTTACGCACTCTTATTGTAGTAACAATTAAAGGAAAATATGGAAATGAAATGCAGAGAAGTAACATGTAATATATTTGCTCTACAATTTCTTGGAATTCTCAGAGTTACTTATTCTATATGTATCAAAGTGTTTTACGAAAGTCTCGGTTTCAGTGTCTCAGAACTCAATAGAAAGTGATGCTGCAATAATAAAAACAATAAAATTACTTTACACAGTAAGTTTTAGTACAGTTAATGTTTTAAGACTGCGTGAGTATATCCACACCCTTAACTGAATGTTAAGTTGATGGCAAAAATGATATGCAGCCTGTCCGGTTAAAATTGTTCATTTTGAGTGTAACTCCTTTTGGGGCCTCTTGAATTATATATTAAATTTCAAAGAAAATGTAATTTGTCTTAGTTTTATATGCACTGGATACTGTAGAGGATAAACATCCATTTCTTAACTACATATTAATACCATCATCATGTAAATGCCATCTGACGGAGAACCCCCAATTTAGGGCCTCTTAGTCTTTAATTTCACTTGAAAATTACATTTATACCTAAAATTATATTGTATACTTGAATCTTTTCATTCTATTATATATTTAAGTCAGATTTACCTTAACCTGTAATTTAAACAACATTTTAATTCCACTATTATTTCTTACCACGTGCACCCCTTTTGGGGCCTCACGGAAACTGGAATAGGGATATTTGAGCCTGGTATCCACTCTGGCTGAATTCCATATACCCCAACGAACATTTTAATATATGATACCATATTGTACTAAAAAATGCCTACGGATTTTTTTCTCGGGGCTTTCGCCAACTGTCTAGGCTGTATTTTTCATTTGATCTTCATGAAATTTTGTCAGGATGATTGCCTTGATGAAATCAAGGCCAAATTCGAAAATGGTTTATATGGGGTCAAAAAATAGGTCTCTTTGTCAAATCAAAGAAAAACCTTGTGTATGCAATAGAGGTTTTATTTTTCAATCGATTTTCATGAAATTTTGTCAGAATGATTTCTTTGATAAAGTCTAGGTTGAATTTGAATATGGGTCATCTGAGGTAAAAACCTAGGTCACTAGGTCAAATAATAGAAAAATCTTGTGTATGCGATAGAGGCAGTATTTTTCAGTTGATTTTCAGTAAATTTGGTCAGCATAATTGCCTTGATAAAATCTAGCTCGAGTTCGAATATGGGTCATTTGGGATCAAAAGGTATGTCATTAGGTAAAGTCAAATAAAACCATTTTGTATGCGATAGAGGATGTATTTTTGAATGGATCTTCATGAAATTGGGTCAGAGTGATCACCTTGATAATATCTAGGCCAAATTTGAAAATGGGTTATCTTGGGTCAAAAATTAGGTCAAATCAAAGAAAAACAATGTATATATGATAGAGGCTGTAATTTTCAATT
>NW_026461074.1:0-73811 GCF_021730395.1 Mercenaria mercenaria | reverse complement strand
ATAAAATAATCATTTTAGTGTAGTTATTTTCAAATCAAGTCAGCAGTTTCAGAGAAGATTTTCAAAGTTTTCCATATACATGTAGTCATATTAATAAAGAAAAAAAACACAAATTCGTTGCGGCTAAGTCTTCTAGTGAAAAAAATATTTGAAAGAATTTGATAGGTAGTTACTTAAGGTACATTGCTATTAAATTATTTTGAAGTACAGTTTCAGAGAATTTTTTTTCGAAGCTTTCCATATAGCCATATAAGGAAAACTAGCCTTGCTTCCTTTCAATATAGCAGATTATAAGATCACTCAATAAACATTTCCGTGAATTTTTTTTTTTTAAATTGAGCCAGCGGTTTCCAAGGAGAAGATTGTTTGAAGGTTTTTGAAGGTTTTCTTTCTTGTGGTCATTGATACAAGAACTCTGCATGGATGACCAGATTTAAAAGAATATGAAAGTGGAACACAATGAGCATTCCCGTAAGAAGATGTACTTTATAGAAATAGTGGCCGACGGACGAACGGTCGATGGACGGCAGACATCCAAAAATCCTTAAAGCTCATCATGAATACTTTGTGCTCATGTAAGCTGAAAAATAAATTTCATTCTTATCAACTTTTGCACTTTTTAGCGAACGGTCCTCGTGTACTAGCTGGAAACTTTACGCGTTTTAAAGAATCTCACACAAATGCATTTTGCACTCACGTAAGTAAGAAAACTGTGGAATTTCGTCTATAAGCGTAGGCTAAGAAACAATAGACAAAATATGCTGAACGTCAAATGATGAACAACAGTATTTGGTTTAGTTAAGTTTTAAGAAAGGTCAAGTATATAAATAAATGATATTACACACATATTGACCGACCATCCATTCAAAAGAATTGTGCAATTTTTCAACCCTACAAACATATGTTAAACTATATGTTCTACCAACAGCATTTTTTCACTTTTTGAAAATGGAACGTATTTGGTTGCCATTTGTCTCTTGATATTTGGAGGGCTATTCAAAAAAAAAATTAATATAAATTATTTAGACTTCAAATATTGTCAGATTATCCACTACACATTTAAAAAGAACATTTTTGCAGTCTTTTATTTATTGACTTTCATATGATAAGGAGAAATTTCATTTAATGATGCACTGTTGTCGATAAAAAGCAAAGATAGCAAAAGCCATTTTTCACATTACTGATTTTTCGGACGTAATTTATTGATACTACGGTAAAATATGGTTTAAAATGGAACAAAAGTTTCAATCAGTCAATTTAGGACACCAGAGAAATTTGTTATATCGTTATTTTGACTAATTCTTTATTGATTAGCGCTTACCTTGCAAAACTTGTCTTCGGGTGAATCATTTTGATGAACGGAGCTTCCGAATATGTATACTTCAAGTTTCCAAGAACTTTCGCACCATTAATCTTTACCACTACTTCTAATGTAACGTCAGCTGTTGTGTACGATTTCAGACCCGCAGTTTTGCAAATAAGTTTGTTTGGTGCCACTTTCCTGAAAATGTAATTTCTTGAAATTTATAACAGTCACGTATAATGTCAGCAGATTAAGTTTGTTTACAACAAGCCTTACAACAATTAAAGTTGAAAGCACAACTGAAATACTACCTACAGTTCAGACTTGATCTTTTCCATTAACATAACGTCGCACTTAATTCAGGAAATGGTCCCAACAACTGGAAACAGCGACCACTTTCCTATTTTTCTTTTTGTAATAGAAAAATCTTTGTTACGCAACAAAATCTCGTATCTCAATTTTAAGAATTTTATTGAAACAGATTTTTGAAATGACTCTTAAAATTCAGATCTGAATAAGGAATGGACGGCGATACTGTAAGAAATATGTTATTGAAGTTGGTATAGATGTTACTCAAGATAAATTTATATACTTTTTTCATTTAAGAAATAAAATAATATCATTCATTCTCCTGTTCTCCAAATATTACATATATAATTGTAAAACGAAGAAAACAATACCAAACATATTTATCTTTAAACAAAAACTGTCCAACAGATTAAAAATCGAAAAGTATAGGGCTTTTCAAAACTCTTCTCTTGATAGTTTCAACAATGATTGGAGAAATAGCATACCAGTGTTGAATATGTTATATGTACAAACGATGTTTACTACCAAAGCCGGTACCTTTTTTCTTTACATGTTTCATTTTTATATTCTTCTTGTTATTTTTTCACTTTTTTTTCTAGCTATAGTACATTCCAAACTATAATATTGTATAAATATATGTATATGATGTATTGATGTATTTACGAAATAAACGGGCCTTAAACGTGGTTCCAAAACAAAAAAAAAAAGAAAAAAAAAAAAAAAAAAATATGTTAGATGTAGATGTATGTTTGAAAATTGTGAACAAATATATATACCAATACTGATAAATGGAGTAAGGCGTAAAAATATCAACAAATCTGATTTTCTTCAGGAATTTCCACATCAATAAAAGAAAGTGATCTTCTTCTCATGATAAATCTTCTAAATGTACAAAGATAAAAGAACATCAGTACTGACGTTGGACACTTAACTACATATATTTTATGTGAATATAGAATTAACAAGTTGCATGTAGCATTAACAGTACTTAGATTTAAAATAGTATACATTGTATACACGCACAGCTAAACACACTATTAAAATGTGTACAGGTGTACAGCCATTTAAAAACAGCCATTTTTTCGACTGTTTCTGCATGACTTTAGTTATGAATGTAGCTCTTAACACACACAATCAATTTATATTTTTAGTAAAGTTAAATACATTTGATAAGTATTTGCTGCATTTTAAGTAAATCCACAAAGATAAAATAGTTTAGTGAACGATGGCCATTGAATATCTATAACAGCTGTAATTGTTACAAACGATGATTCGACGATTTATTTGCGAACATTGCAGGAAAAAATAAAAGATCAAATTCCTAAATCTGACTTTAAATATATTGCTGATAAAGATAATTCGATAATGTCATTATTCAGTATCATCCCTTTGATATCTTCTGAACAGGTTCTGAAATATCCAAAAAATCTTGATATATGAAAATCTTCTGAACTTGACCATTACAAAAACTTTCCACTTCTTTTACAGCTTAAAGTAGTGCATGGGTTATAATTACAGTATTCTAAAGGATAGTTTTTGCTTATAGATTGCACATTGTAAAAGTTGAACTGTTTTTAAAATGGGCGATCATATTGATGTTTTTTTTTTTTTTACATTTTTATTCATTTAAGTATACACAGATTGCACATGTTATACATTTTAAACACTTACAGATATTGTATATTATCACTGTATGTTAGAAAAAACGAGAAAATAAACATACTGCATAACAATACATTAATATAACCAATATTAATAGTGTGTCATCTGATATACTTAAAGGTTTTTGTTTAATGATATGGAATAGAAAACTTGGAAAAATTACCCAAACTTTTGTGAGCAAGAATGTTTAGAGAGAATATGTTTTTCGATATTATATTCTGCGCTTCTGCATAATTATATACATTCGTATATAAATATAAGAGTTCAAGTTATAAAATCATTCCATTCTGTGTTAAATATATCTATTTTGTCTTTCAAAGTTGCTATTATTCGTTCAATGCCAATACGTCGTGTTAGATAAAGTTTGAAAGATTCAATTTTGGGTATAAATTTTTTTATACTTGCATTTACTTATAAAATATTTGGCTAATATCAAAAATGAAGTTAACAATACTTCTTTTTATAGTATCCGTTTCTTCTTCTGACCCTAATGACACTGTTCTATAACTAAGGATATCTAACTGAATATTTTCAGTTCTGAGAAGTTTTTGTAGATTAACCCAGAATTGTTGTATTATTTGACATTACCAAAAAAGGTGCCTCTGGGTTTCTGGGACCATTGAACAGAAATCACACAACCTAGAATTTGTGAGTTTGCATTTGTACAGTAATTTTTATTTGGTATTATTCTCATTAGATATTTATATTGATATTCTCTTAACTTTGAATAGATTGTACACTTTTTTGGTATTGTAAAAACATGTTTCCATCTAATTTGTTCTCCTAACAATTCTGAATCCCATTTCTTTAGATTTTTGTTGCTACTGTGTGTTTGTTTAATTTGTAATTCATACAACATTTTATTCATTTTTATAGTTTGATTAATTTTATCTATTAAATATCCAGTTCCAAGTGTTAAGTTGATTTGCTCTTCAGCTAAGTGTTTTAAAAATTTTCCCATTTTTTGTCAAGTGCTCTTCTCAATGTCAAATAGTTAAGAAATTCACCATTTTCAATACCATATATATATTGCATTTGTTCAAATGTTAAGAGATATTTAGTTGGGAAGTCTAAAATGTGTTCCATGTATAAAATGCCTCTTTCCAACCAAGGTTTGTAAAGAAACAAGTTTCCATTTGTCTGTTTTATATTTGAGTTATTCCATATTATTTCTTTCGAGTAGTTTTGTATACATGGTTTATAATTAATTGTGCACCAGGGTATTACTATCTCCTTAAGAAAGGTGAACTTGAAATTTAATTTAGCTGCATCTGCTTTGCAAGTGTTATATTTAAATATATGTTTCTAGGTCTTTGTTATAAATTTTATTCCACTTTGCATCACTTTTATAAGTGATTCTTTTTACCCATCTAGTCTTAATTGAATTTATGAAGCAGTCTATATCTAACATTTTCAATCCTCCATTTTCATATGTTTGTATAATTGTATTTCGAGATATTTTATCAGGTTTGGAATCCCACAAGAAGTCAAACATGAGATTTTTATTCTTTTAATTCTATTTTCTGTAGGATTGTTTAATACTGTAAGTGGGTATACCAGTTTTGGAAATGCGAATGATTTAATGACTGCAATTTTACCTATTAAAGAGAGCTTCCATCTTCTCCATTTGTACAGTGTATGTTGAAATGCATCTATCTTAAGGTCTAAATTAATTTCTAGTACTTTAGTTGGGTCATTTGTAAAAAGTATACCTAGAGTTGAGGCCTCATTTGACGACCAAATATTTTTCTTTGTTTTGCAAAAGGTTATATTTGTATGCCGCAAAGACCCTATCCTCAGTTCAGTACATTTTGATATGTTTAATTTTAGACCCGATATCTGAATAAACTTTTCAAATGATGTGATGAGATTTTGAAAGGACCTTTCTGTGCCATCTAAGAAAAAACTTGCATCATCAGCAAAAAGTGTTTGTTTCATTTCAGTATTTAGAATTTTAAGTCCTTTTATATTTTCATTATTATTTAAAATATATATTGTGATAGTATTTCAATGCCTATTATGAATAGATAAGGAGAAAGTGGACAGCCTTGTCTAACACTTTTTTCTATTTTAAAAAAAATCAGAAAAATGCCCATTGTTGGTGATGCAGCTTTTTGCGTCTCTGTAAAACAGCTTTATTCAACTAATTAGTGTTTCACCGAAGTTGAAGTATTTTAAACATTTGAAAATATAGCTATGGTCTATGCTATCAAAAGCTTTTTGAAAGTCTG
This sequence comes from Mercenaria mercenaria, assembly GCF_021730395.1. Lineage (NCBI taxonomy): Eukaryota > Metazoa > Mollusca > Bivalvia > Venerida > Veneridae > Mercenaria > Mercenaria mercenaria. The sequence continues at coordinate 68,306 of NW_026461074.1, read as the reverse complement.
AGAAAAATATTAATCTTTCTTCATTATCATTGTTTACTTTTTCTATTACATCATATAAGATTCGTACGTTTTCACCAATATATCGTCCCTTAATAAAGCCAGTTTGATTCTTATTTATAATATCATCAAGTACTTTTTTCATTCTATTTGTTATTGATTTTGATGCTATTTTATAGTCTACGTTTAAGAGAGATATTGGTCGCCATTTATTGATATTAGTTAATAGTTAATCTTTTTCGGAAGAAGTGAAATAATACTTTGTTTCTGTAGTTCAGTTAGTTCTTGCTTCTCAAATGAGTAGTTAAGGGAGTTTAGAAGGTACTTTTTTATATCATTCCAAAAGATTTTGTAAAACTCAGTAGTTAGACCGTCGGAACCGGGGCTCTTCATATTTTTCATTTCTTTGAGAGCTATACCGCATTCGTATTCTGTCAATATTCCTTCACACATTTGTTTTTGTTCATTACTTAACTGTTTATGCATATCCAGAAAAAAGTTTCTGTCATTCGTAAGATATTCATCTTTTCTATACAATTTTTTATAAAAGAATGTACTTTATTAATAATGTCTTCTGTTTTTATCAAGACTGATCCACTGTCTTCAATTTTGTTTATTACTTTTTCTTTGGATCGTTTTTTACTCTAGATCTGAAAAATATTTAGTATTCTTCTCGGCTCCTTCGATCCATTCAGCTTTTGCTCTTAGTAAAATTCCTCTAATTTTTTCATCCAACAAAATGGTTTAGGTTTTCTTTTTGAGTGTTTAATTCTTGTAAAAGTATATCACTTCCAGGAGATTTATTTAATTCGTCTTCGATCCTGTTAATATTGTTTTCAATTCTAATTTGTTCATTAGCATTTTCTTTCTTTTTTCGTACAGAGAATCGTATAGATTCGTTTCTAATTGTACTTTTTATTACGTCCCAAAGTGTATTTGGGTTGGCCTCACTATTAATTTGAACCGTTTCGTTTATTGATTTACGTATAATATCTTGGTATTCAGGATTAAGTATCACACTATTATTTAATTTAAAATATCCCGGACCTTTTTCTGATTTTACTAAGTCTATCTAAACGTGTACGATTGAATGATCTGACCGATAGCTTGGCGAAATAGTACATTTTGAAACAACATTAATTAAGTTTTGAGAAACCAGAAAATAATCTAACCTACAAAATATAGGAGGTTTTGTATTAGAATGCCAAGTATAGCTTTTACTTTCAGGGTTAATAACTCGCCATTTATCATAAAGATCATTGTTTTCAATAATCCTGTTTAGCCTATCTGAACTTTGTTTATTCGTGTCACGTCTTTCGTTTAATTTATCCATATCAAAATTATCAAAATTTAACACTACGTTGAAGTCTCCACCGATTATGCACCTGTCAATATTTTGCCCGTCGGGGGCGGGGGGGGGGGGGGGGGGGGGGTCGAAGGGCTGACCCAGGGGAATTTGATATTTCAAAAATTTTGTTGTCTAAATCCCCACCCAAGAGACAACCTTTTCTGTCTAAATCCCACCCTAGAGCCTGGTTGGTACATCAAATGTTTGTCAAATTCCCGCCTGTCGGGAATGGTCTTCTGTCTAAAGTCCCGTGTATGCCCGCCGCTCCCCCGGGCGGGCAATATATTGACAGATGCATTAGCAGTGTTTCATTGCTGTTTTCTAAAAGTATACTTTCAAAAATATTAAAAAATGTTCCATCATCATTATTTGGACCGTAAACATTTAACAGGACAAGTGGTGTTTCGTCGTTTATTTCTAGTTTTAATAGTTGTAGTCGACCAGTTATAATTTCTTTATATTCCAAAGTTTTATAGTCTAAGCTGTTGTTTTTAAGAATACCTAAACCTTTACTCTTTGTACTATCTCCACTTAAATAAATATCATGTTTCCATTCTTTTTTCCATATATCTATATCTTTATCTTTATCGGGGTCGCGAGTTCGATCCTCGGGCGGGGCGTATGTTTTCCGTGACTATTTGATAAACGGCATTGTGTCTGAAATCATTAGTCCTCCACCTCTGATTCATGTGGGGAAGTTGGCAGTTACTTGCGGAGAACAGGTTTGTACTGGTACAGAATCCAGGAATACTGGTTAGGTTAACTGCCCGCCGTTACATGACTGAAGTACTGTTGAAAAACGGCGTTAAACACAAAACAAAGAAACAAACAAATAATGCAATGTGCTTCTTGTAAAAAGCAAATTTCATACTTTTTTGCTTTTAGATATTCAAAAACTTTTAATCGTTTTTCACTAGATGACAGGCCTTTTACATTAAATGTACATACATTGATATTCATTTGTTACCAAAAAAAGTGTTAATGTTACTATTGTCATATATTGTATATGTATACACGCAGATGCTTTTTCCAGATCTAATAGATGAAGAAATATGCTCACAGTGAGAAAAAATACGATAGTGTCTGTATGATGTCATCTGCATAAGACTGTTTAAGTGTGTCGTGGTTGGAAGTAGCGCTTTATTTAACATTTGCAATGAAAAAACTCCATCTGGCTAAAAATCTGCATTTAAAATTGATGAAATCTGATAAACATGAAATGGTATATTAAATATATCAAACATCTTCTAGTCGTATAAACATTTAACAGCATAAACATGCAGGTATTTCTGGATCATAATGATGTTACATGTAATAATTATAGACCGATATAAATTCTACTTACATCGTCAAAACTGGTTGAAAATCGTGTACATGACAGTCTTATCAATCATTTGAGTACACGAAACTCAAAATGGATTTAGGAAAGCAGACTCTGCTGACACTGCATTTTTGTTTATCAATAACAGATAGTTTTATAAATTAATAAATAAATGAGGGATATCTTGTTGGGGTGGTAATGACAGACTTAAAAAAAAGCGTTCGACCGTGTAGATCATGACATTCTTTTGTTGAAATTGAATTTATACATTTAGTCATTTAACAATAGACTGGTTTAATTATTATTTGTGAATACCAAACTATCAAGCAATAAAAATAGAATTTCGTGTGGCGTGCCACAGGAGAGCATATAGTAGAATTTCTTCTGTTTCCCCTATTTATCTATAAGGAAATTCATTGATGCAAGCATCAAAGACGCCGCCAAGTGTTGTGTCTGAAGTACATTTATTGCAATATGAGAAATCACCTAATCATTACTTTATTAGTCTGACTGGCTACAAGTTATCAACATTAGCACATAAAACAATATATGTTATAAACTGTTTAAAACATGAAGAATAAACATGATAGAAAAGTTTTACCATGCAATACAAAGCCTCTACCGGCAATGACATTAACATTGCGAGTAGGTGGTCCCTTTACATACAAAATTAAAGTAATTATTTCACTAACTAAGGTCACCTCCTGTAAAAAGTTCGTATATGCAGGAGCGTGTGTACGAAGTTTCACAGAAATGCAGTTTGTTGAGAAATGAGGAAATGTTGAAACTATTTCAAAGTTGTGGTTCACAGAAACCATTATTTTTATTATCATGTAATGTAATGAGTGTTTTCTATTTACTGATGAAGTTTTATGGACCTTAGTCACCTACATTATAGATTTCAGAATGCGATTATACACAGCAATTTACTGTTTCCGTTGCCAAAAACAACCAAAAATTTTGTCCAAGAAAAGAATGATATAACATAAATAACCTCTATATTGCCCCTATTCACAAAGCATGAATCTTTCTTATATACTTTTGAATATCATAGAATTCTTTTTTTTTCGGACGAACGATAAACTTGAAGTCCTCGTTGAACTGTAAGGTTACTAGGAGTATGTCAGTGTCTAGATTCAAATCTAATATTACAAATATTACAAGAAATTTAGCAAGCATAATAACCCACTGCCAAAGTGTAGAAAATATTTCAATGAATTTTTTTTTTGTCAGGAATGGACAAATACAAAAACTATCTATTAAATTAAAAAGAAAAAAAAAGAAAAAAAGAAGCAAGCAACAAGATATAATAAAACCAGAGCAACTGACTAGTTATATAAGATCAATGAACAACATATAAATTCAACAAGGAATTCGATTTTAAAATCACTGATGCTTTGATAAGTTATGGTCCCATGGCTTTTGATATTTCGATCTAACCACCTTTAAAGAAGTATTAACTTGTCACTGACAAATTCAGCCAAATGCTGTTTAGCCTATTGCACACCTTAGTTGACAGTGTATATCTGTAAACAATGAGTAGATCTATATGATACATAAGCAAACAAAAAAGAGAAAGAAAAAAGAAAACAAACAAACAAACAAACAAAAAAATAAACAAATAGAAATAGGAATTTGCAAAAGTGTGCGCATTCTGAAATTACATCACTGTACCTATCAACAAAGAAAATAAGGCAAAAGGTTAAAAATAAGTTAACAGCGGCACTTCCTATGTTCATTTCAACATATCTATGCTTATTGATTCCTTTATTTACTTTGTACATACGTTTTTTTTTCCAAGGATTTTTTATGCAGGCAAATTGTAATTTTCCATAATTTTTTTTTAATATTCTCTTCGAAGTTTACTGCAAGACTATTGTAAAATACACGAAACGCTCCCTTGTCCAGGCGGTTTGGTATATCTGCGGTGTGTTCTATTTATAGAAAATGAGATGGGTAAGTAGGTCATGCTAAGAACAGAAACAGAAAACTTGACTTACAGAGTAACCTCCCTTATCAATAAATCGGATCAACATTTTTGACGAAATTGTAAATAAAAAAAATATGTTCTGCTCTACAAATAAGGAGAGGAAAGACAGATAGCATTGTTTTAAATCACATAATAAGTTGCATTACATACATTTTTTATGTTTTCTTTTTGCCATTTTTTGTTTATTCACTAAAATGTATTGTGCAATATCGTTGATCCTTTTACAAACTATTCACTGTGTTCAGTTTATCACTCCGAAACTATTCATTACCATCTTTACAGGGTCCGAAATAAAAGTGTATCCCATATACTCGACAGCGCCTTCAGGGCGGCGTCGAATGACCTACCACATAAAATACCGGGGTAACTTACCGACCTTTACGCGGATGACACAATGTTTTAGGATATTAAAAATACTAGGATGTGCTACAAACACACTTAAACGTTGCATTTTATTTCTTTAAACGTTGGTACTAAATTCTGGTATATTATTAAACACAGATGAAATAAAGGTAGTCTTCATTGCCACAGCTCAAAGAAAACATGTTTACCTGACTGTAAACTTAAGAATAACTACATTTTTCTCCCTAGAAAAAGTGCAGGAAAAAATATTTTCAAAATGATCTTAAATGGGATGCTCATATTAAACATGTTAACAAAAAAAACAAAAAAAAAGAAATAGCAAAATTTATAATATGCTAACTAATGAAATACTGTATTCTATCAGTTAAATATTTCAAATACAGTCGAATACCGTTACCTCGATATTCAAGGGACTGTAAAAATTGCATCGACGTATCCGAAGTTCGACGTAACGATATCGACTGTCTGGGACTACTTTGTACTTGTGTTGGACGTCTATATTGTCATTATATCCAATGCATTTTTTTCAGAGGGTTTGAAAGGGGAAAGAAATAATATAAAACGTAAATACGATCTTAATTTTATTTACAAATAAAACATCTTAATTAAATACATACATACAACTTTTTAATTTTTCAAAATATACATTTAAACATTAGCATCTTCATTCCTTCCCAAAACAAGTCTGAATGCAGCGGTAACGTTCCTAGTTGGGTAACGTTCCTAGTTGAGTAGTCATTTTGACTGTGCTTCAATAACGAAAATTTGCCAGTTAAATACGCATATTGTTACTCAATCCAATTAGGCAGATTTTTACTCCGTCAAACAGAAAATATTTCATCAAAATAGTTGTTAATAGTTTGAAAACGGCTTTCCTGCTTGTACCATGTTTTTTAACGCTAATTATTGGGAATTAAATGCAAACTTCCTGACATTTAAATTGGATTAAAGATTAAATAACAAACAAAACAAACACACAAACTAACTTGAATATGATTAATACATCGCCGAACAACAATAGGTTGATTTTCACACCTTACAAATAAGATGGATATTTTTTGACAAGCTGTGATATCGAAGAAACCAGGTGTAAAAACAGTACAGGTAAGTTGACGGGAATGAAAAATCTCATCGAGTTAAACAAAATATCGAGCTAATCATATCGAGGTAATGATACATAATTACATTAAGATAAATAGGGAAAAATCGGGACCGGCGCAAACACATCGTGCTAACCGGAGTATCGAGCTAACCGATATCGAGGGAATGATATTCAACTGTATTTTATATCTCGTCACTCACACTGTGAAAATATGAAATCTATATACTGTGAGAGATATAGCTCCGCCCCCTCATACATTGTGTATAAATTTTAAATTATTTGCTTGAAACAGGATGAAAATTGAAGCTGCACTTTGTTCTTAATAGTATATTTCTCGATTCAAATTATTTTACTTAATGAGAATTTCATAACGTTATGCAGCAAAGAATAAAATAAAATAGGACTTTATGTTGTGTGCGGCTTTCTGACGTCACAACACGTCTGACATCATGTCTGTTTACGTGCGTCTGTTTCCCACGCTGAGATTAAAAATTGTTGCTAAATGCACATCTCAACGTAATTGAGCATAAAATAGAAAAAATTGTTTGTTTTTCGTGAATATTGAATATATCTCACCTCGAAGTGAAAAAATATTCACATTTTCACTTGCGCTACGCTCTCGTGAAAATATTTGAATTTTTTTCACTTCTTAGTGAGATATATTTCATATTCACTCAAAACAAACAAATATGCTGTATATATTTGATATAGAGTCAGAGATTTTCAACGGTACCATATCGAAATTTGTTTTATAAAGCATGTACAAACACACACATCTAGATTACTGTGTTATTATCTGGGGATAACGTCTACAAGTAACACAGGTTATAAGAAAATGGAGCTGTCGCCATTTTTGGTACCGAATTTCAAGAATTTTCAAGGTTTTGATCAAAGTTTGAAATAACTTGATATTCGAAACATTTGCTGAACGTCGATTTTCCAGAAGGCATGTATTTGTATAAAGTGTCTTCTGGATTACAGATTACATCCTTCTTATATTAATTAAATGTTTCTGCAAAAACCATAAACAAATAACACATTATTTACATTACGTTCTTATACTAACTTTAGTATACCATATTCAAACTGATAAATATTAAGGTATCTTTAATAATCAGGGTCAATCTTACTTGCAAAATAGAAATCGAATCCTCATCTTCATTGCCATGTTTTAATTAAAAAAATGAAAAACGATTTAAATACATTTTTTTTTTGAAAATCAGGAGTGCGCGAAGAGCGAAGAAATATATTTGTCTTGTTTAGGCTCTCGATTAACAAATAAAAACCTTAAAATAGAATAGCCCTTTTACATTAAAAATAATTCACCAGGAATTGAGAATGCATGGGTACATTTTGTTTTGGGTACGTTTTGACCTGCAGGCGCAAAGCGAAATCGTGAAAATAGGTAATAACATTGGCTTATAGTACAGTGTCAGATAATGTATGCATCTGAAAATGCTGTTAGAAAATATGTAATATGCAACAATGCATAACCTTTAATCATAATCATGAAAAAGATATGTGATTGGAACGTTTACTGCTATGAAAATGTAGCATTTTTATCTCGACTTTTCCAGTTTTCGACGTTTTTGATAAAGTCAAATATCTCTGTTTCTATTAAAGCTCTCGACTTGAAACTTTAATCATTATATATATACTGTCAAAGTCTACATAAGGAAAAACATTCTCCTTAACTCTGATTCGTATTTTGACATAGTTATTCCCCCTTTTAACTTAGAAGTTTTTGGTTAAAGTTTTTTATAATATCCAATATCTCTGTAACTTTCAAAGCTATTGGCTATAATGGCCCATTTACTGGCAAAGCTGTTGTTCAGAGTTTCTGTTCTTACGGACAGTTCTTGTTCTAACTTTAAACTTTCTCAACGGATTAAATTTGTTGAAACAAAGTCTCAGTTAAGGTAAGAAATGAAGATTAACGTGCATTGACATTAGTCTACTCAAGGACTGGTAAATTTGAAGGTCTAAACTGGTTTAAACACAACTCATATAAATATAAATTTATCACCCTATCCACTTTTGTATACAAATGTTCAGATAATTTGGACAGAAAAAAAAGAAAACGGAAAAGTGACATGCACCACTATGTATATACCCTTATCAGAATAATGTAGATTTTTGTAGCAACTCAATTTGGTTAACATTCAAAGAAAATGGCGTAACTGCATAAGGGGAAATAACTTTAATACAACTAATATAAGTATATCTATCACGATATATTATAGACGAAATGTATTAGTAGTATAAGCAGCTCTTGGGCCGCACCACTGCGCATGCTTGAGAATGCCCGTGCGGCGGCAATTTTGAATTCTAGTTTTAGAATGACATCACCTTTCTATTTAAAGAATGACCTCACTCTGCTATCTATATCTCCCTGAAGTAGATAGAGCTGACTTGTATACCTATCGAGGGCGTGTTCGCGCACATTGAGGGTCAGCCCTACACGGGGAGATAACACGAAAACAGAATATTACAAGAAAATCAAATAGAATATTAACCATGTAAATTGATCTCAGACCTAAATGAACAAATACATTTCTTTTAAATCAAAACAGATTATATTAAAAAGCAAAGAACGTAACTAATCTAAAACGAAATATTTATCCCATTAAAACTAAAACATTAGGCATTGTTTAAGATAAATACATGTTTAAAGAAGCAAGATTTACTGAAGATTACTTTTTTGTCCATGATGTTTACCCCTTGGCGTCCACGAAGTAAATGACCATGTATCTGTTTTAACAAGAGGTCATTCAAATGAACTCATAGTCTAATTTTAGAATGAACTTCCGACGTCGGTGCAACTATTTTTAGGTATGTATGCTCATAGCGATAGCCATTAATCAAACGAGTCTTTGATGATCAATCAGTTAAAGGCCACGTGTTCTCTTCTGCACCTTACCGTCAAATGACAGTCAATAATCGTAGTCTGAATACTGATCAGAGAATAAGATATTTTTGACAGGTTTAACCCTGAACACCGCGCTATAACGTCCAAATATGATGATTTTACATAGCGCGATTTATGGGCGCATTAATATAATTATAGAAATGATTATAATTTCTTAAATAAACCTGATACGAAATAAAATAGAAATAATTAACTAAATTATTCATACAACGTACCAGTGATGCGCTTTCCGGACCAATTTACCTAATAAATTGAACTCTAGATGGTTGAATATAAATATCGTTTCACTTCCATCAGCCAATTAGAATGCAGTATTTTGACAAGCGGTAACACTTTTCCAATAAACTTGACAGGTTTAGATCCGTGTCGCTTTATAGCATAAACCGTGATATGCGCTCTACCAGATCCTTTAACCGAATGATATTTACCTGTAGAACTCCAGTATAGTGTATAACACTTCACTACCTACAACCAATCAGGAAGCAGAATTTTGACAAGCGATAGCACGGAGTTTAACATTTGTCCGCTTATTGAGCGCGTTTTATAATTTCAGTGTATAGCTTTAATCTCTTTATAAATACTAACGGAATTAAAAAGCTTGGTTATTGAGTTTATTTATTTCCTCTAACGGTTTACAATATTTTTTTTAATGTAGTGATGAAACCTTTGCCAATAAATCATATTTTAGTAACGACCCTACTGTAAAATAAAATACAAATACTTTACATTTGCGAGTTGACAAAATGATAATAGAAAGGAATGTTTACTGTTCTTTAATACATACATGAATAACTATTGACACGGTAGTCAATTAAGCACGATGGTTGTCTTAACTTACCTATCTGTTAAAAAACGAAAAGTACAACATTTCTCTATTATGCTTGGAACGACTTTAGTAGCGTTTGGTATCAAATGAAAGGTTTTGACAAGGACTATTGCGTTGTATACAGAATTTGAATGCGTGGTCACTCCTGCGTAAAACTGTAGGCGTTACGAGGTACTGTATATACCGACAACACCTCGTCCTCCTCTGATAACCTAGGCATGTTGGGTATCTAACCGAATGTCTCGATAAGTACTATAAGGCAATAAACTTTAACCAGAAGTCAAATCACTAATGCGAGAAATACGCCAAAGTAATCAATTAAAGTGAATGAAAACCAGACTGCCTGCCACTATATGAAACAGTTCGAGATACAGCAAAACGTATATATTACTGTCTGCAACAGAGATAGTGAAATCCTGGCGGATTTGAGACGTTTCATAAATCACACCCCAAGTAACATCGGAATACAACTTTACCTTAAGCAGTGGAAATCAATCATACAACTTCTTCCTAAAATCGACGCAGCCATAATTGAAGCAGAAAACATTCAGAATATTGACACAAAGACTAGAAATACTATAAAAATAACAACAATCATTGCACAACCACCACCTTCACCACCACTTCCACCTCCTCCACCACCACCACCACACCACCACCACCACCACTACCTTCACCACCACCTCCTCCACCTCCTCCACCACCACCACCACACCACCACCACTTCCACCTCCACCACCACCACCACCACCACCACAACCACCACCACCACCACCTCCACCTCCACCACCACCTCCTTCACCACCATTACCACACCACCACGTCTACCTCCACCACCACCACCACTTCCATCTCCACCACCACCACCGCCGCCTCCACCTCCACCACCACCTCCTCCACCACCACCACCACACCACCTCAACCTCCATTACCTCAACCTCCACCACCACCTCCACCACCTCCACCACCACACCATAACCACCACCACCTCCTCCACCACCACTACCACTTCCACCACCTCTACCACCACCACAATACCACCAATTCTGACAATAATTCTGACAGCAAAATATGTCTTAAAAGCGTAAGAATGGCATTTAAAATTTGTAAGAACACAAAGCAGTGTCTTGTTGTATGAAAATAATTTTACACCTGCTTCACAAATGAATAAGTGCCGTCTATGTCACCAGTCATTCTCTAGGCGCGACGCCATGCTGAGACATCAACGTAATAAGTACTGGAGTGACGTCCAAACTGGGAAATATTCACCATCATTACAAATATTGAACACTTCAAGAGAGATGACATTTCAACATCCATTTTCTATGGTCGTTTCAAGACCAGAGGGTAGTGGAAAAACTGAATGGACAAGAAAACTGTTATCATCAAATCTTGTAAGACCTCAGCCTCAGCGTATCATATGGTGTTTTGGACAATGGCAACCATTGTATGATGAACTTCGGCGTGAAATCCCCGGGGTCGAATTTGTACACGGTATTCCAGACTACTTGAACAATTCCCAATATATAAATGTCAATCAAAGGAACCTGCTGGTCTTTGACGACTTGATGACTGAAGCTAAATGCGATCAAAGAATTGCTGATCTCTTTACCAAGGGCAGTCACCACAGGAACATATCTGTCGTATATCTCACCCAAAATTTGTTCCCTCAAGGTAAAGCTTGTAGAGATATCGCTTTGAATACGCAGTAACTGGTGCTATTTAATAATCCTATTGACAGACAACAAGTTGCTACATTGGCAAGAAGAATTTACCCTTCGTCTAGTAACATCTTTATGAAACGGTTTGAACAAGCGACATCAAGACCGCACGGTTATTTGGTAATAGACTGTAAATCGAGCACCCCAGAACAACACCGTTTACGTGAAAACATTTTCGAGGCGAACAATCCAGAAAAGAGAAAACGAACAGATGATGAATATAAACAAGAAGACTATTTCAATGGAGAAGGATGCTTATCTGACAAAAATGATTACAAGGATGAAGATGAGGAGGAGGATTATGATGACCATGATGATAATGATGATGATAGTATGATGAAACAGAAAATAGAAATAATGACACAAGCTTAGTAAAGAAACGATCTTTGATCAAGGGACCTTCCGGTAAACGTAGAAAAGTTGAGATTATAGAAGAGCGATCACGCCGTGAGATATGGGATAAGCGTTTTCAGGATCCTCTCAGACAATCTATTAAAGAACAATTCAGAGCTAAAGTTAACAACTATACAGAACAAGGGCTCTCTTTTGAAGAAGCTTACCGTCGCACTGCTAATGACAAATTGCCTCAACTAAGAAAGAGACTGAGACAAAATTATGCCCGATTTCTAATTGACTTTTATGAGCTACAAAACGATCCTACTCAGAAGCAGATTCTACAGTCGGCTAAGAAACTAAGAAGTCAGTACGACATGACTGTCAAAGAATCTATTCGACAAGCCATTGCGCTTAGAAAAGACCTATTTGATGAGTTGTGGCCCAATCATAAAAGCAAAGAAGAATATTCAATGGATGATAATAGAGAAGCTGATGACGATCAAGAATCGGATGATGATGAATGAACGTTATAAGAAGGATTGGCGTGCTTTAACTTCACCATGTCAAAATGGGCTCCATAGAAGTGTACGATTATAAACAAGGGAAATGGGTCCCGGATAAACCGGACCCGGAAAAATGGATACAACATTTAAAAGACCTGAGGGACGGATATGTACGGCCTGATCATATCGGCCGTTACTTTGTAGGAAGTGGTGCATATCGAAGAAAAATGGCCGAATTTAAAGAGGAACAAGAAAGGGAAGCAATGAAACAAGAACAAAAAGAGGAAGATCTACCCGTAGTAAAACTTGTGACACCCGTAGCCCAAGCGGTTGATATTGTTAGGTCAGAAATAAGACGGTCACGAAAGCATAGTGATCTGAAGCGACAGAGGGATAAAATGGACACACCTTTGAGTCGTGATTTAGACAGCCCACGACGTAAGAAATATCGCGAAAGCATGACCCAAGATACTATGGATTGGAACACCTATACATTTTAAAATGAATAACTATGAACTCGAGGAAATGTTAAAAGAGTACCCTGTGACAATATGTGCTGCGGACCAACTTCAAGTACGTAGAGGACAATACGTCATTTCAAATACAGACACGAGCCAGGGATAAGGAAAACATTGGGTGGTCTTTTATTGTCCAAAAAGAGGACCCGACGAATTTTTCGATTCACTAGGTAATAGACCAGAGCACTACAAAGTTCATTTTGATTAAGTTTTAAAGAAGCGTTATTGGATGAACTTCAGTCAAATACAGGATACAGATTCAAACATATGCGGGCTGTATTGCGTATTACATTATGAACCGATGTTCCGGACGAAAAATGAAGGGCATTTTAAAACCGTTTGATGTGTATCGCAAGAAGTTGAATGATGAATTTGTTGTGTCTTATTTTAGTTGAAACATGTAGTCTGTATAAGTGATACAAGCTTTGGCAATAAAAGATTGAAAGAACAATATGTTTTTGTTATTTATAACCTATACATTCGAATCTGAGTTGACAAAAAAGATTAAGCGTTGGTAAGTGTGGTGGTGTACACAAATAAAACGACATATTTGTTTATTGTATTTTATTTATTCAACATCGTTACACAAATCGATATTATGCTTTTTTAATAAGCGTCTCTCGCAATTCTAAATAAAGAACTGCATCAATGATATCTACAGATTTCGTAGTAAAATAAAATCATGTTTATTATTCTTCTCTCGGACTGGAAACCAATCGTATTGAAATTCTTGGCCACCACCTCGTATCACATTGTTGACATGAAGCGCTATTTCCTCGTTCTCAGGAATATAAGTCATCCAGTCACTTTCGCCTCAATATTCAAATTCATCTGATGAAAACGAATCATGTCGATCAAACCACTGTTTTATGCATAGGTTGGAAAATTTTTGTGTTATTATTTTACTAAGAGCCATTCTATACGGCTCATAATCCAGCATGTAATATAACGGTATATACGGTCTTTCTACACAGTCAGAAAATAGTTTTGTACAGAGATCCAATGGTAACACATCCATCATTTATACAATTTAAAACTGCCTCTTTAGCCTGTCTTTCATACAAATTTCGTGTAATTGATAAATACAATTCAGCAACAAGTTCAACGCTTTAAAATGCTCTTTTCTACCAATTTTTGTTTGCATGATGATCACAGAGCATAGTTAGTACATCTATGTAGATATTGCAGGGTCCTTCGGATTCCGTACTGATGTTACAGGGGCAATAGGAATTTGGTTGCAAGCTATGTTCGCACCACTTGAGTTCTATTTTCGGATGATATTTGCTCATGTATTGTCGGAGCATATATACCCATTTAGAGTAATTCATATCGAACTCTATTCTCGTTTTTGTTATGTCCTTGTACTTAACATAGAGACACCCCTTCGCTTCCAGAAAGTCGCGTAAAGCACACTCTATGTCTACCAAATAATGACCGCAAATTAATCCCCATGTCCGTATACGGATCACCAGTGTGGATGATGGAGAAGTCTACATTCAAATCCGCCCTGTTTCTTATATAGCTTGTCAATAATTCTACCCAAAAACCCGAAATGTACTTTACTGTAATGCGCTTCATAAATCCATACTTTGTGATGTACTGGACACACTTCCTTTAGGTCAGCAGCGAAGGAATTCATCATATTCTCGAATACTCCCGAGCTATTTTCCATGTTTTGACTTCTGAATGTTTTTTGTCTGATGAAAGCGCTATTATATACTTTTCATTCGGGGTATTTTTAGTAAAAATGGGCATTCCTATTAATTCTGGTTGGTGGTTAAAAATAGACATTCCAATTTGGAACGGCTTTGAACCAAACTATCGCAAAAATGACAAGTTTTAACATGTAAGCTAGCCTTTCTTTGAGAATTTTGAACCAATCAGAATGCGTCATATCGCCGCTAGCCAATCAGAGCAATGCTATAACCTTTACTGACTAATCAGAACGTTGCTTCGGCTCTATTTATTATACTCCGCCCTGTAAATTCATTCACTGCCATTTTGGATATCAAAGTGTAATGTTTCTTTGGCGTATTTCTCGCATGAGTGATTTGACTTCCGGTTTAAGTTTATTGCCTTATAGTTCTTATCGAGACATTCGGTTAGATACCCAACATGCCTAAGTTATCAGAGGAGGAGAGGAGGACGAGGTGTTGTCGGTATATACAGTACCTCGTAACGCCTATAATTTTACGCAGGAGTGACCACGCATTCAAATTCTGTATACAACGCAATAGTCCTCGTCAAAACCTTTCATTTGATACCAAACGCTACTAAAGTCGTTCCAAGCATAATAGAGAAATGTTGTACTTTTCGTTTTTTAACAGACAGGTAAGTTAAGATAACCATCGTGCTTAATTGACTACCGTGTCAATAGTTATTCATCTATGTATTAAAGAACTGTAAACATTCCTTTCTATTATCATTTTGTCAACTCGCAAATGTAAAGTATTTGTATTTTATTTTATAGTAGGGTCGTTACTAAAATATGATTTATTGGCAAAGGTTTCATCACTACATTAAAAAAATATATTGTAAACCGTTAGAGGAAATAAATAAACTCAATAACCAAGCTTTTTAATTCCGTTAGTATTTATAAAGAGATTAAAGCTATAAACTGAAATTATAAAACGCGCTCAATAATCGGACAAATGTTAAACTCCGTGCTATCGCTTGTCAAAATTCTGCTTCCTGACTGATTGTAGGTAGTGAAGTGTTATATACTATGCTGGAGTTCTACAGGTAAATATCATTCGGTTAAAGGATCTGGTAGAGCGCATATCACGGTTTATGCTGTATGAACGATTAAATTAAGTATTTCAGTTTCATTTTCGTATCAGGTAAATTAAAGAAATTAATAACATTTTGCTATAATCATTTCTTTACTTATGCATAAAGCGTTAACGCGCTCTTTAAAATCAATAAATATGTAGCGTGGAGTAAACGTAAAGCGATACGGGTCTAAACCTGTCAAGTTTATTGGAAAAGTGTTACCGCTTGTCAAAATAATGCATTCTAATTGACTAATGGAAGTGAAACGATATTTATATTCAACCATCTAGAGTTCGACTCATTAGGTAAATTGGTCCGGAAAGCGCATCACTGGTACGTTGTATGAATAATTTAGTTAATTATTTCTATTTTATTTCGTATCAGGTTTATTAAAGAAATTATAATCATTTCTATATTAATTATATTAATGCGCCCATAAATCGCGCTATGTAAAATCATCATAATATTATGTGTACGCTATAGCGCAGTGTACAGGGTTAAACCTGTCAAAAATATCTTATTCTCTGATCAGTATTCAGACTACCATTATTGACTGTCATTTGACGGTAAGGTGCAGAAGAGAACACGTGGCCTTTAACTGATTGATCATCAAAGACTCGTTTGATTAATGGCTATCGCTTGAGCATACATACCTAAAAATAGTTGCACCGACGTCGGAAGTTCATTCTAAAATTAGACTATGAGTTCATTTGAATGACCTCTTGTTAAAACAGATACATGGTCATTTACTTCGTGGACGCCAAGGGGTACACATCATGGACAAAAAAAGTAATCTTCAGTAAATCTTGCTTCTTTAAACATGTATTTATCTTAAACAATGCCTAATGTTTTAGTTTTAATGGGATAAATATTTCGTTTTAGATTAGTTACGTTCTTTGCTTTTTAATATAATCTGTTTTGATTTAAAAGAAATGTATTTGTTCATTTAGGTCTGAGATCAATTTATATGGTTAATATTCTATTTGATTTCCTTGTAATATTCTGTTTTCGTGTAGGGCTGACCCTCAGTGTGCAAGAACACGCCCTCGATAGGTATATAAGTCAGCTCTATATACTTTAGGGAGTCATTTCTATTCATAGAACATAAAGTCATTTTTAGTACGAAAAATAGATTTATTACTGTCGTTTCTATCTATAACATTGTGAAGTCATTCTTAAAATAGAAAGGTGATGTCATTCTAAAACTAGAATTCAAAATGACCATTCTCGCGCATGCGCATACCTGACCCCAAAGAGGTCCCAATACTACTTGTATTTATTGTGGTTTAAGTCCATTTTAGAAAAATCTGGGATTGGTATTATAAGCATTTGTATACTGTTACGTCCGTAAAATATCCGCCCGCTTAGCTCAGTAGGGAGAGCGGTCTACGGATCGCCTAGTCGAGAGTTCGATTCCCGGGTGGGGCGTATGTTCTCCGTGACGATTTGATAAAAGACAATGTGTCTGAAATCATTTGTCCTCCACCTCTGATAATTCATGTTGGGAAGATGACAATTACTTGCGGAGAACAGGTTTGTACTGGTGCAGAATCAAGGAACACTGGTTAACTGCCCGCCGTTACATGACTGAAGTACTGTTGAAAGACAGCATAAAACCCAAAACAAATAAACGTTTTTCAATGGGACGAGCGCAAGCCAAAAACTAAAAAAAGTGTGTGTGTTTCTGAAATATAACAGCGGCAAATCCGATGAACAACTTTTTGATTTGGCGAGGCCTACGACTTTTTACCTTTACAAAAAAGAAAGCTCATGACATAACATTTTCTGTACAGTATAGTCGCAAATATTAATGTACAGCGCTATTTAAATCTTCGTTTACATACTTTGTGAGAATGCATGTGTTTTCTCCTATTGTAACAGTGACGTTTCTTCCAATATCCAAATGTTTGCCATATAGCAATACAGATGTTCCCCCATACATCGGTCCAGAAGTCGGCTTTATAGAGGTAACCTTTGGAATCTGAAATTATATATAATTTGAAATGTTTAAGAAGTTAATTCATAACACTTAATCCTATTACACATGTACTATTTTTGCATTATTGTATTGCATATTAACGCTTTGAACTAAGCTTAGCTAAGTTTCAAAATGGGTGAATTTAATCTTAAGATAAGTTAAATATATAAAGATATATGAAAATATCAAGTATTTAACTGAGAAGACTTGTGACCTATACAAATTGAGATCGGTGGTAATTTAACTTGTAGCATAAATGGTAGTTCAAACAAACTTTATTGAAAACAAATAATAATATTTTAAACATGCTGATCACATCCAGCGACTGACAGATCATTTAAGGTATTAGATCACTAATAGAATACCTCCTTTTTGAAGAGTATTTAATTCCTACCTAAAACCTACTTTTACGGCAATTCTTAGGGGGCGTAGGTTCAAGCCCTACTGGGACCAAATTTTTTTCTCCTTATTTTCCTTTTTTTCTAGTAAATTTTTACTTCTTTCAAGACTTTTTATTGATTTCTTGTACAAAATGGAAAAAGATTAACCTTATAAGCGATTTCTTGGTGTTCAAAGTGAATTTACTACTTAAACAGAAGGGGCAGAGTTACACATCTTGAAAAAATATTGAGTTACACGCGGTGAATGTTTTCTATTTTGTTTTCACTCTTAGACTATATATTGTGGAAGAAATTAAGGTAGGTTTTATGTCTGCCCTAAGGTTATTTTTAAATGAAGTAAGCAAAATTCAAAACAGAAACACAGCATTCGACCTTATTTTTTCAATGTTGAAGTATGAATTCTGTCTCATTAAATCCGTTTACTTGAGGCACCATAGAAAAAAAAATATTGACATTTCTATTTTGTGTTTTATAATTGTTTACCAATAGTTTGATGTTTCTTTTATTAAAATTAATGGTAAAATGAGTTCTCTGCAAAATTTGTCTCTACTTGAGCTTTAGGAGATACCATAAGTTATTCAAAATTTATAAAAAACAGCACGGTAAAAGTTGTTTAAAATTGCAAAATAGTGCAAAACACGATTACCTTTCAGAATATACCAAGCAAAGGCCATTTTGTAAACATTACTATTAGTGACCTAATACCTTAAGAAAATACATGTATAAATGTCCCATAATCTAACCCTCACTTCTACAGCTTTAAAGTTTTGACATAATGACAAGCGTTTTAATGTAAACTGTCAAATATGGTTGGAAAATATGTAATGTTAACGGCGATTGTGCTGTTTTGCAGCATAAGAATTGCTTCTAATATCATCCTGACAATTATTTGTTATCAAAAAAAGCTTTGGTTTATCTTTCTCTCTATATAACAATTTTGTACACACAAAACATATGAAAAGAGAGATGATTTAGACTTGAATATTAAAAACTGTAAAATATGGATAGGGATTTACACCTGGTTACATCTACGAGATGTAGTTTTGAAAAGGATATCCATGTACGTAATCAAATTATTACAAATAAACTTTTACGGTTTGTTTGACCGTGTTACATACACTGGTAATGTATTTCATCGTTATACATGTACAGTCAACCGGATTTACAACTACGTTTTCTTTTTTCATCACTTCTTCAAGCATTTAATGAACAATTCAAAACTTAACTGAATTTCAGTACATGTTTAGTATTTCTAAGGACATTTTAAGCTCTGTTTAGATCAGGAATAAAATCAAGTACTTTCAAAGACTTTTAGTGCCTGACTGTGCTCCTTTCCTTACTCGTCCTTGTTTTGTGTTTCATTGTCTCTTTGTAGGGTTATACACGTACAGGACTTATGCTTGTAGGTCACTGTTGAAAGTCGAGTAAAAACTGTTTCTGCTTCAAACCGTTTATATGCATTACTGGATTATCTTAGTGCTATACACAAACGTGCCCATGATGAGATAAAGTGTCAACGCATGATCCATGCTTGTCGGCTAAAGGTCAAAGTTACTTTTAAAGGTCAAGTAAAAATTGTTTCTGCTCAGTTAGTTTTAATTGCATCGAAGGATGTTTTTGTTCTACACAGAAATGTTTCCTATAATTAGACTATGTGTCGCGCACATGACCTATGGTTGTCGGTCACAGGGCAAGGTCACAACTAAAGGTCAAGTAAATTCTTTTTTTCACAGAAAGAGGACTTCTGTATTGCCACTGCAATACTCGGTCACTTGTTTATGCTTGTTTTTTTAACGCTGAATAAACAGACCAAGTACATTATGTTTTAAAAACAATTAAATGACTTTTCTGTTAAAGCAAGGGTTTTCCTTGGCCGAATGGTTAATGCCGATGACTCCGAATCGCTTATCCCTCACTGCTGTGGGTTTACATGTATAACCTCGCGTGTGGTGTAGAATGCTTTCATGGGAAAGCCATCTGGCTGGCTTAAGGAAAGTTGGTGGTTCTATCCAGATGCTCGCTTGTGGCTGGAAAAATGCCTGGATGGGTCACCTGCTCCACCATTAAAAGATGGAAAGTGGCGTTTTACCTATAACTGTTTCGGTGTGACGTTACACTTGGACAAGCGTGTAGCAACAAACATAATCCAAAAATTTTGTTATGTATAGATCATTTTTCATTTTTCCCTAAGGCAAAACATTGTTTACTGACCTTGTTTTAATACATTATTCTGTAATTACTATAAAATTCTCCTTTAATCTAGAAAGTTCTATTGTGTTATGTAATAATTATTGATAAACAGTGCATGTCAGTTATCTTTAGAAAAGATTGTTCCAGAGTGTTCTTTTTATTCTTAGTATTACATAAAAATTCTGGAACCTTCCATGATATAATAAATAGATTGATGTCTGACATTAGAACCTAAGAACCTAAGAAGCTAGACTGTAGATATTAAAGTTTCCTGTATTTCTAAAAAACAAATTATTATCAGATTGGATATTTAATATTTTGAAGGATTGTTTGAAGGATTTATATAAAATTTTCTCGATTTAAAAAAAAAGTTATCTTTGAAGAGAGGAATTATAAATTTTGGATATTACTTTTGAACTGTGTGAAACATAGTGGAATTTATTCTGACTGGATTTAAATTTGACCTGGACAGGATCTGGACTATTTTACAGCTCTTTGTTCGTTTCAAAGGTATTTGTATTTTTACCTAAATTCATGATTAAAATTTTGTTATTGTTAATAGTTGCTGGTTTGTCTTTCTGTTTATTTTATTTATTGTAACAAGAAATTGTTACCTTCTCACGTAATCAATACTAATCAACCACGAAACGATTTCAAAGAAAGTGTTATTATATAGTTGACTAATACGTTTTGTGTATTTTGACGTTTTCTTCTGGAAATAAAGTTTAGGCAAAACAAAATTTCTAATGAACAGAAACATTTAATGTCATTTATTCTTACAAGTTTGCATTTTTGACAAATTTAGGGGCAATAAGTGGCATGTACAAAATTATTGCTTGTATTTAGAATCCATCAATAAAATTTCAAGTGTGCTGACAAAGCAACATAAAGATAAAGTACTGGATAGAAAAATATGCAGTTTTAATAAATTTAGAGTCAATAACACTAGTGCTAATAAACAAATTCTAGCTGCTTCTTCTAAAACATTTCCTCTAGCAAATACACGTAGGAACATTTTCTTAAAGTATCTCATGAAAATTTCCATCACAGCGTATTTAAGCGATATCTGGCCATTTGCAGCTAAATGCTTCCGTAGATAGAATGATTTTTTAACACACTCACTGGTCTCTTCATGTGAAAAGAATCTTTGTAATGTGCCTGTATGAAAATATTCACGTCCCATCGTTTGCTAACAATTGCTATCTCCAGTTCCTTTGCATGTATTTTACCGCGGTATCTTTTTTTGTGTGTTTCCTGTGCACTTTTTAAGTAAATATTAACTGATATTGCTTCTTTCGAAGTGAAATTTGACAGCATATCATTTTTTATTATTATTTGTGTATTCCCTCCCTCCAGCCCTTACAAATCCCGTTTTTATAGTTATTACTGCTTGCCGTATTAGAACATTTAAGGGCAGGCAGATTTCTATTTTGCATTGTGCATGACTGTGATTTTAACAAGAGTATTAATTCTGTTCTTGAGACATTCCTCAAGCCAGACTCTGTACATGTATTTACTTTCAGTTCATATAGGAAATCAAGGTTCTCAAGTACGTTTCTTAAATCTATATCCATATATTGTATTGATTTTAGACATTAAAAGTTTCTTTAAAATCATTACTGAGAACGTATTGTAGTTACAACAGGACATTAAAGTCAGATATATATTTAGCATATTACTTGGCTGAATTTTATATAAGAGTACTTATTTCTAGAGAGATTCTTCATGTCAGAATCGTTTAAAAGTACGCATGCCAATTTCATATCCATATAATTTATACTGATTTTTGTCCACATAATATTATTCATTCGATATTCTAACATGATTCGCAGTAATTGCTATATAAACATATTGCGAAATCGCCTATACATGAATCTACGATAAAATATGGTTGGCTGTTACATTTCACCCGCAACTATTGTGACATATGAACTTTTACTTCTGTTTCATCACACTGGTTATTCGGATACCTACTCGTATGAGCGATACCGCCCTCGTGTGATCAATGTACATGTAGGTTGTTTAGGGTATATAAAAACAATGCCAACGTATGACACATATTTAAGAATGTTGAACAATTTAAAGACAGATTCGTCTGAGACAATGCATTAATTCGCATTGGTGAAAATATCAGTCCTCAATAATATTGATATGACTATAAAATTTGAAGAAATGTAGCGAAAATTACGTATTTTGACGTTTTGAGACGTATTTTTCGTTGTTCAAAGTTGAGATAACTGAATTTGCCACTCACCTTGGTAGAACTATACATACTCAACTACAAAACGTTTGGATCATGTACCTGCAAGTTCTTTTTGTTGATAAAATTTCAATTATATGCATCCTGTTGCTGTTTTTGATGGTACCTCTGACGATGTATGAAAATAATCAAAGATATCTACCCGTTTGCACATGGGTACCGTCCTCGTTATATCAATGAACATTTATAAAACTCCCCGCGGCGATTGCTTACGCATACGGTACACTAAATAAACGCAATTGAAGGTAATTGCTTTGATGATCTAGAAATAAGAACTGGAAATGTGAAACCCGAGCTTTAGTGGATCTATTTGATCAGCATTTTAACTTTAAAGATGCAAAGAATGGGAGCGGACCGTGTTAACAGTATTTCACAAAGATTAAATCTTCCCTCACACCCACCCTCTATTCTACGCATTCTATCATCTTGCCTTCTAAAGTTCTTCTTTTTCTCCTTCAGTCTCATAATGAAAACGACCAAATTTGTCGCACACCGAGCAAAAGTGCTTAGGTATAGACCATTTTTTTCTCCTTGAAAGGGAAAATGGACCCTCTCTCTGGGTATGTATTCGTTTAGGGAGATGCTCCGGTTTCATAAATCTGCCTTTTATAGTATCTTGTAATATTCACCTCTGTTCATAGGCGCACCCTCCATTAAGGTAGTGCTAATTAGGTGACTTGTTTACAAGTGCATACAATACACACTACTGTATAAGTGTCTTACAGGTGACTAACTGAGGAAACAGAAGCAGATATGGAAGTCTGGGTATCAGATTCTATCTCTTTTTATTGTTTGTTCAAACACTCCTCACAGCGGTTGTAAACGTAAAATGTACGTCTAGGGAGGAAATCTGTGAGATTCAAGATTTCAAGACTTTATTTATAACTAGGCCTATACGGCATCAGCATTATAATAACAACAAATTTAACAAAAACACTAATACATAAAATAAAACAGTAGTTTTACGGCCATAATAGATCTAATACAAATATTTTGTAAGCTAAAAAATAGAAGATGGTGTACATTTAGAATTAACCAGGTTGAAAACATTGTTTTAGCTGGCCAGCAAATAACTGCCAGTGACAAAAACCTATCCCTACCTAAAAATTTGAAGTATTTTCTGTACAAACAATGCTAACTTAAAAAGAGTACTATCATTACTTTGAAATAAACTTTGAAATGACATTACATTTAACAGCTGAAACTCATTTGGTATATATTTTACTCTGTCCAAATCAATGTAGGGACATTCTAAAATAAGAATATTGCGGAAATACACTGGTGAAAGTACTGACTGATTCAACCAGAATTCAGCAGATCCAAGTTGTTATGAAGGTTCTTTTACATATGAAATCCAAGAACAATAATTTACATTTTGCTGATGGAGTCTATACATGAACCTGTAAAGTATACAGTTTATCTTTTCTTGTTTACCATTTAATAAATTGTACACCAGTAGTTCAATATTCTATTTCTAATTATAATATCTATTGGTAATACCCCAAGCTCACCAAAAACCATGACATAAGGTGTTGGCTTTTTAACCTTCAGTAATGTTTTCAAAAATTTAAGCTAAAAACTTTTAACAATGCTAACATCACCACATCCCCATACCTCTGATCCATACAATAATATTGGTTGAACCACAGACTCAAATAAATGTAACTGTGAATCAATACTAAGCTGCAACCTCCTACTTTTTTTTGTTTCAACAGAGCATACATAGCCTTTCTAGCTTGGTCAACCAACTATATTTTAGTTTTATCGAAGTTACCATCGTAGTTCAATTTAATTCCTAGATAAATGAAGTCATCTACTACTTCAAGTTCAGCATTATTTTAATAAAAGGTAGACTTATCAAAATGTACTTTTCCACGTTAAAAAAGAACAACCTTAGTGTTATTTGAATTAACTGAAAGTTTCCAAAGTTAATGCAGATTGTAAATCATTTTAAGATTCTGTAAATAACACTGTATCATCTGCATAAAGTAACAAAAATAGCTTGAAGGACATTTCTGAAATATCATCACTTAGCAGGTCCTATACTTTGCTTGATATTTCCACTAGTCCTGAACAATAATTAAACATACTTGAGACTAAATCATTCTAGAAAACAGAAAATAAAATCGGAGATAAATTTTCACCTTGTCGTACACCAGTTGAGTTAATAAAGAAATTTGATAGACTCTTGCTACTCTTTACACAAGATTTGGCTTTATCATATATTGCATAATATACAGCCTTAAAGACTTTCCCATCAATGCTATGCTGTAGTAATTTCATACGATCGACAGAATCAAACGCTTTCTTGTAATCTACAATGGTACAATATAAGAGCAGATTGGTTTTTTATACTTTAACTTACTGCCTTTAGATTCATAATCACCATTTGCAATACAGAATTAGCAACAGACTATAAGACAGGTAAGATTATATTTTGTTAAAGTTTAAGTACCAGACGAGCTGTAATAACTTTGAAATAATGTACAAATGGTTACCAAGAACAAGCAAAATTTTTCGTCGCTTTCTTTTTTTTTTCTTTTCATTTCCCACCATTTTAGCTCTGCTTTCAACAGTTGGATGATAAGCAAATTGCTCGGGGCTTGAATTGCTCGACAAACCTGCAAACCTACTAAACTTCATGCCCTCTTTACCTACCTTAATAGAACATCACCTTTTCCAACACTTATGTTTCATGAAAGTTCTATCACAAGTTAAAGTAACGATAAAAATAAAGAGGGAGCTGAATAGTTCCTAGTAAAATGCCGGTCAGTTGTGGTCTGCTACCCTAAAATGGCGCTTATATGCTCCTGTCCGCACAATAAACCCCCTACTGTCGGTTTCGATCTGCAAAACTTGTATGTGAAGTGTATAAACATATCTCATCTCATTTCATGCATTATGTATTCCAGCAATAAAAAGGTGTGATTAATGCACTTGTTCTACACGAATATTCGCACAAAAAAATGGCGAAACAAGAATCTGTTACTACTGACTTCTTTCGACTACTCAAACGAAGCACATTTTCGACTGAATAACTTGCTTTATTCCTCAAAACGAAGTTAAACGTGGGTCGATCGCAATACAATATTTGACAAAAATCATATAATTTCTGAACAAATTTAATTTTGTTTTTGTTGCAAACATTCTGTACCCCATAAAAACTTAAATAACAAGACAAAACGTACGGTCGCAATATTCATTTGAAAATACACCTAAGAATGTGTCTATGTAGATGGATCTTGAAAGCGAACTTGAAGAAATTATGTGAGTTTTTCTTCGGATAGGCTGCTTCCAGTAGCTGGAGGGTATAAAAGACCAAAGTTTTATCTTCATCCTAGCTGGTCATTGCATAATTATAATTATAAATTATCGCTAAATTTTAGAAAAGGGGTCTGCGTCAATGTAATGTTCATTTCAGTAACGAGGACGGTATCAGCTGGATTGACAGAAACAACGAGGATGGTACCATGGTACATCGTCAGAGGTATCTTATTTTCTAGACACTGTCTTCGAAAAAATCGATCTAATTTTACTGTTCTTCAACTTTTTGTGAAATAAAAGCAATGGCTAATACACAGAATGACTGCTTTTCATTTTCCTAACAACAATTCCCAGTATAATCCGAAATAGTACCATTAATCGTGAAAATATATACCATCGCCTTAAAATATCTTCATTTCCGCGACAAAAAATGTATTTTTTTCACAGTTATTCAGATCATATGAGATAGATATTTGACATGGATATAGTTAAGGTATGATCTTACACATTTAATACTAAAACTTTTAAAATCTTCAGTAAAATACGGAATAATTACCTGTTAAAGGTGTGAATTTCCTGTTCACTAACATGTACATTAATCACACGAGGGCGGTATCGCTCACACGAGTAGGTACCCGAATAACCAGTGTGTTCATTACATACGAATTATTTCAGAGCCAAGCGGTTGAAAACAACTTTTAATTATGATTCAGCGGTGACGTCATAAATGTTTGATATAAAGGATGACGTCATAATGATGTGACGTCATATAAAAGTTATCCTTGTAACTCGTAACACAGGGTCAACTTACCTAATTTGATTATTCTGTTCATTAATAATTTGCGAGCTGTTAGATAACTAGTCTATGAATACTTCTCAAAATTCTAATAAAAAAGGAACAAATATCTATACGTTCCATTGGCTATGCAACACTTTCTAACCATACGGAGTAAATTGTGACTACATGTGATCCGAATGGCGTATTACGCTGAAAATGTTGTACTGTAAAATACGAATTATTTACGTTGTTAGAATCGAAATAATAAATATATTCCAATAATTTTATCAGTTAATAAAATATGAGCAGTCGTGATTTAATTATTACGCATCCAAACTCCTGCCCATATTTTATTAACTGATAAAATATAGGAACAGAATTATTCTTTCTTAATTAAAAGGAAATTGGCGTTATCCTTTTTTTTTATTTAGTTTCCATATAACTTTATTCTTACTTGCGCGATATATATGTTACATTTTGATTTCGCCACTGTTAAAAAATAAAAAAATAAAAATAAAAGGGAAACCTGAGTGGCCATCTCATGGGCGATTTAACTATTATAAAAGTTCACACTGTTTTCTGTTCCATTAATGACATAGGAACATGGTGGGAAAAAACACCTTTTTAATGTTAAAGTTTTAATGAACATCCGAATGCCTTAAATTCTGATTGTATATTTTAAATGTTATCAGGTTAGGTGATGCAAAAAGATAACGTTAACCGCATTTACCACACTTCTACAGGTCACTACCGTATCGTACAACATCATACACACTGGCTGTTACAAGAATAACTATTTCGAACTCTCTTTATACTGGAATGATGTCAAATAATAAGACCTGTATCTTATATTTCTTGCTTGTTGTTTCTTGTAGTTAGGAACATGCGATTAGTTAATAACTGATTTACCCGCGACAGAAAATGAGAAATAAGACTTTGTTAAAGTGTAAAATGTTTTAAATATATATGCCGGCTTTGAACTATTGGATTCTAACAGTCTAGACATATCGAACAGCTGACGTTCCAAACTGAGATTCAAAAACTCGATCTGCACTAAATGTATCGGCATACATGTCAACAATATGTAACTCTCTGGAACATGTGGAATATGAATAGACACCGTAAAATGAAATGGACTATGCACGGAATTATTTAGTTCTTTCATTTCAAGTAAATAAAGCATGAAAGGTATGTAATTGCTTATATATTTAGAATTGATTCATTCATCCCCCTTTAAACACCCGACTGTCCGTATGACAATGATATTTATAATAAGAATCACTTGAAACAAGTCAGGGAAATTATTACTGTGGTGATACTATGCATATGTTTACGACTTCCACGAGATAGCATCATTATAAAGATTTGTCGAATAAACGAACAAACAGATGGACAGAGAGAAGGAAGGACACACGGGAACGCATATTCTAATATTCCTTCAACTTCTTTTGTGAGATACAAAAAGTAAAATGTTTACTGTAAATGCATGCAAACAAGGTTTCGGTACGCATAAGGCTTTAATAGCAAAAATGAAATAAGTAAGAAGTAAGCTACCAGTAAAGGGACAGGATCAGATGTCCACTCTGTTGAGCCGTTTTCCAAAGTGATGACCACGTTACCATTTATAACACTAGATCTCGGCGGAAGTTCACACCATATCCTGAAGTAAAAAGGATCTCCGAATGTTTTATCTTCAATGATTTAAAACTATGAAAAAAGGATATTTCTTAATTATCTGTAATTTTCGTACGTTTAACGCAAGTTAAATTCAAGTTAAAGTAGATTACGGCTGTTTTAACAATTTAACACGTAACAGCATATAATGAAGTCAACTCTATGAGATAATTTTGATGCACTAAACGTAACTATATAAAAGGATAACATACTCGATTTGATCAAATCTATTCACAAGAGGTAATTAAATCAGCTGCATCCCTCATGGCTCTCTCATGCGTAAGCGATTGCTATTATTTAGTAACATTTAAGGGCTTCTGTGGTCTCAGATGACAAGGGTTTACACCTGCCGACAGTTAATGCAATATCGAAACATTATATTTTGCTAATATACCAGTATACACTATTACCATACTCTTAGAACTGTTACACTTCAAAGGGAATATGTTTCAAAGCAAGGAAGTTGTTGTAGGATAGTGCACATGTATACATGAAATGACAATTGTGCATTTTGTTCTTGCATCCCAATGCCATTCCTTGAAATATGATAAAACTAACATTGCACAATTTATAATGGTATTCATTTTACAACTTTATGTAATTCTAAAACATTACAAAAGTACAAAAAATACATATACATGTATATATACAGCGTTATGAGTACTGTGCTCCCTCTCTACAACAACACTCTATGGGAGACGGAAAAATTTGGTTGTTGTTCGGAGGGTGTTGATGTAGGGAGGTAAAATAAAGAACAATAAGCATATTTTGGAGTCAGTGACAACTATTGTTGCAAGAAGAGAATTGTTGTTCAGAGGCCCGCTATAGAGAGGGAGCACTGTAGTTTTTATAAAAAGCGTTGCGTTTAAACATTTACTGAGTGTGTTTTCTTTTGTTTTCTCATATTTCTAGATATTTTTCCACGCACATATTTTGGTAGCAGAGATTATTCTTTTTTTTTTTGCAATTGCTTTCTTAACATATTTAGCCTTGTAAAATTCTGTGGGTTTTAACTTTTTAAAAATATTTGTCTGTTTATTGACAATTCCACCACAAAAATACATGTATGTCATACTTTCCCTAGGGCATTAAATGATTTGCCCTCTACATAATTTTTTATACAAAGTGCTGACCGTTACAGTTATTATGCATGGTTTTTTCCTGCTTAAAGGTAGAAAGTGCATTGTTTGCATGAGAAACTATGCACACAGTCACCTAAGCCTGCAACAAAAGTTAAGAGGAGTTGTCACCATTATTTCCAAATATCTTAACCTGGTATTTTTTTCTTTTTCAGCTCAAATTACTCTTCTTCAGAAAGTGATATTTCAAATATTTTATTCAGACTGTATAGTTTGATGCAGTTAGCTACATATATATCTAAAATAGTTAGTCCTTGCTTGAAGTTTGTATTTTTAATTCCAGTGCCTACATAATAGTGCATGCAGTTCAAGGTAGATATCTAGCCACGCCGTTATCAAGTACACTTCGATTAATGTTTACCTTGTACATTTAATAAGTGGTTGAAAGTAAATCTATTTAAGCACATACATTTAAGACACCAAGTAGCAATCTTAACGCCAATAAAATGCCAATGTAGATAAAAAGTGATTACATCCATTACATTATTTCCAGTAATGTTTATTATTATCCAGAAAGTGAAATGTAAGATTGATTTAGAATCACTTTTAGGACGTTTATATTAAATATTATGTGATTCATACTTAAAGATATATGACTTTTTTAAAGGTGTCTTAGAGTCATAAAAGGAATAAATTTTAGTGACGTTATTCAAGTCATTGTTCTAAATTATGCAATATTTCAAAACTGTACTGTCAGCAATTTCAAGATACTGACAAAAAATCCAACTGTTGCGAGAAGATTTAGTTATACAGTCAAACTTGCTCCAGGGTCTTCGTCTATTACTACTTAAAGACCACTTGCACCAACTTTTTCAGTTCTCTTTCTATGTTGTTAAAGAATAAATAACGATGTATTAAGGGATGATCTGTAAGGCAAATGCAATTTTCTTTCGTTTACATATTGTAAAGCGGGTTATATTCACGGTGCCAAATGTTCACGTTTTTTGAAGAGTATTGAATACACGGTGTCTTAATTTCGCGGAAACTACTTCAACCGCGAATTATAAACCTTGGTTGTAAAAAACAGGAAAAGAGGTCACTCTTCCTAGTCATGAAAATGATAATAAATACGCAAATTTTGACGTAGATTGAAAATGAAAGTAAGATTTACATCGACACCGATAATAAATACCTCCTTTGCGGAGAGCGGAATCGGTCTCACTGTACTGTCAATTTTTTTTCTTCTTAAAATTAAACCAAAAAAATATAGTTTTATTTGATGTTTCCTTTATAAAATTCAAATATCTTTATGAAAGAATACATAGCCATCTCAAAATGGTGATTTTCAAAATGACATCAACTTCCCAATTGAAACCGATTTATAACAAATGGTGTGATTGTCTTTTGTTGCGATCTGTTAAACTTTATAGATGAAATGGCCAGTAATTATCGGCAATTAGCATTACGCCTCGTGTCAGTTTTGTTGTTCATAGCTTTATCTCGGTTAAATATGATAGTTGTTCTTTTATTAGTATCATAAATTTCGGATTTTTTATATTTCTTTCTTCAAAATAAGTGCTATCAAATTTATACATGTATAATACTTGAGCAATCACTGAAGGTGGTTAATGTACCCCTCGCACGCACTGACACAATACATTGCAATTTGACGCACACAATGTAAAGTAACAAAAAACAAAGTTAATAACGCTGATGAGTAAAGTTTATAATTGAGCGGTCTACCTCGGTGAAATGTGTATAATCGCGGTGTTTAGATTTCGCGCTGTGAATGTTGACCGCGAATATAGCGAAAATAAAACGAATATAACCCACTATACAGTACTGTAAACGCAAATATTTTCGCTGGGTCAAAATTTCTATAATTTGAAATTTTGAGTATGTTCGAAAGGGTTATATTCGCGAAACTGTGAAAATGATTCCATACTTGAATTTGTTTCATGGTGAATATTTACGCGAGGATTAATATTCGCAAAATGTACGGCCTCGCGAATATAGCGGAAATTAAACCCTTGCGAACACTTAAGCTTTTAAAGTATTTCCCCGAATAAAACTCCGCCATTTTCAGATTATTATGAAAAAATAGTTTTCTGTTATGGTCGAAGGATGCCAAAAACGCATAGTGGGGATACGTAATCGCACGGGAAAAGCCAG
This sequence comes from Mercenaria mercenaria, assembly GCF_021730395.1. Taxonomy (NCBI): domain Eukaryota; kingdom Metazoa; phylum Mollusca; class Bivalvia; order Venerida; family Veneridae; genus Mercenaria; species Mercenaria mercenaria. The sequence continues at coordinate 36,784 of NW_026461074.1, read as the reverse complement.
TTATTATTACGGGTCCATTACCGTAAGAGATTGTATTATGAGACCGCATTTTGCCCATTTGCTAGTTGGTTTCTTCATGCACGTTGTACTGTATATCCGGGTATTAGCTGTCGTGTGAGTATGGCCGGATGGAGAATCATGGATAATTTAACTCATTTTCCATGCATTAGAGCGATTTGTATCAAGTCTAATAAAGGAGGTAATACTTACTTTAGTCCTGGCTCGGATAACGCTTTTATTGGAATACATGGTTCGCCAGCTACACTAACACCTTCTGCACCGATGTATGCTGAATCAAGATTAACGCCTTCTGTTAGTACCGTCGTAGTGTCATTCGGATATACATTTAGTAGGTATACCTATGCCAAAGAAAATTAATGCTATGAATGAAAGTGAATTTGTATTAATAATTTTAATGCGTTTGGCCTCTCCTTTTACGTGTACAATAAGAAGGCTAACTGATGCGACTATACCATCGTTGCCATACTCCTGTTCAATAGGAAAAAGTACTTCAACAAAATTGCTGTGATTAAGAAGTACAAAATAAATTGTGAAAATTAACATAGCCTGGGTCGTAAACGTGGATAGAAGGAAAGCTGACGCTGTAACTAATTTGTGGCTCTTCCATCTCATTTTGTAGTAGTTCTTCAGCTTCGGATTTCTTCTACAGAGTGTATTTCGATTAAACCCTAAATTTTCAAAACTTCGAAATATACTATAAAAGTTCGGCAGTAAGAAGACAGGGTCGTATGCTTGATATTTTCCTAGACTGATCCGAAACAAGTGATCTCGCACAGGCATTCATAATGAGAGTCTATGGGAAGTGCACACTTTTGACGACATTTTTTTTGCGAATAGAATTTATCTACAACGTAGATTTTAATTAACATTTTCACAGTGAATAATCAGAATGTACGTCATATGATCAAAGAAAATTTGTGCTTAGTTTTGAAATATTTGTCTATGATTTAAGAGTTCTATTAATTCTAGCGGATCTGAAGGCATTATTTGAATCTTTTCACGTGTCAACATTTCTGTTACCATATCGTACCTTTAGTAAGAAAGTACTGAATATATATATAGTGGACATTCTGTTATTGAAGTAATGTATCAGTGAATTTCTTTCATCTTCGGTCAAGAGCCATTACTTGCTCAAACACAGATACATTGTTTTCTGTGATAGATTCATAAGATTAACTTAAAATTATTTAAATCATTGTAAAACAGAATGGTTTTTTTTTTCAATGTTTTTATATATTTTTTTATCATTTTTTTTGTTTAAAATCTTTCGTAAAACTAAAAACAAATCTGCAATGCGACAAAATATGTATTAAATGTTTTCAAATTATTCATTCGACCCTACAAATATTTACTGCAAAATAAAAATATTTGCTCAATAAAACAAAAATATTGATTGTATATCACAAAATATTTATTAAAAAAATAATATTTTTGTCCAGTCCTACAAAATTTTGTTCGATGCAACAATAATAATTTTGAGTAAAACGTAAATATTTATTTGATCTGCTTAAAATACCTGTCCGAAAGAATTCTGGGTAAATTGCTATTTTGCGGTTAGTCTGCGGCCAACTGCGCCGCATTTTATTAAAATGCCGGTCTTGAAAGAAAAAGAGAAAAAACGGACGTATTATGTGATGTTGCGTACGTCCGTGTTTTCGTCCGTCCGACCTATTTAATGTCCGAAGCATAACTTTATAAACATTAAAGGTATTGACTGTAGACTTGGCATATAGGAAGATGGCGATGAGATGATGTGCAGAGCACTTGTAAAGGCTCTGAAGGTCAAATGTCAAGGTCAAAAACTGCGCTAAAAGGTCAAAACTGATCATTATAGTTCGTGCCCAGAGCATAGCTACATAACCATGCAAGGTATACTGACTTCAAACTTGACATGTTCGTAGGGGCGATGAGACAACGTTCAGAACAGTTAAACCGGCTCTGAAAATCAAACGTCAAAGTCACAAATTGAGCTCAAAGATGAAATTTGTAAGTTTAATTTCATATCCGTTAAAAACTTATTGACCATTCAAGGTATCGACATCAAACTTGGGGTGTAGGTATGTGGTGATGAGTCGATGTGCAGAGTGCTCTAAACAGGGTGGAAGGTCTTTAGGTCAAGGTCACAGCTATGTCAAATCCCCCCCCCCCCCCCCATCATATTTCATGTCCAGAGCATATACATCACCCGGCCCACAAAAAAAACAACATCTTTATTTTCATTTACACACCACCCCAATCTACATTGTACCCCGCCCCCTTCCCCACCAACCCCAGGGCCCACCAATTATTTGTCTCTTTTTCCGACTTTTTTCATTTAGCTATTTGCCCTTAAGTATTCTGTCACATCCAAACCCCAACCACTGCAGCACCCTGTAATTTTTTTATTTAGTTTCTTGCTCTTTAGTTAACTCTCTCCCGTCACCAGCACCGCACACACACACACACACACACACACACACACACACACACACACACGTACGCACGCGCAGACGCATACACACACACATACACACACCCTTCTCTCCCTCCCCTACCGATACATCACATACCCCGCCAAAAATCTTTAAGTATGTTTCTTCTTTAAATAATTTTGCTTCCCTCCTTCTCTAAAAAACCTTTCGGGGGTATATTGCTCCGCTAGGCGAAGCTCCTGTTTGGCATATTTCTGTTGCCGATGATATGATCTATATCCTCCAACGTTTTTCACTGATGAAATAAGCATAAAATACATGTAATTGTTTATCAATGAGGTAATAAGATTTGGCCGCATGACCGCAGAATAGGGATGTCCGTAAAATAGTAATTTACACATAATTCTTTCGAACAATTGTTTTAAGCAGATAGAATGAATATTTACATTTTACACAAAATTATTATTGTTGTATCGAATACAATTTTTGTAGGATTAAACAAATAATTTGAAAACATTGAATAAATATTTTGTCACATTGCAGATTTTTTTTTAGTTTTACAATAAATATTTCAAAAGACAGAAAAAATATATGAAACATTGAAAAATATATTTCTGTTTTACAAAAGATATTTTAAGACATTGAATGAATATCTAAAAATAGACAATAATTATAGAAGATAAAATATTGCAACACATTACAAGACATACTACACTCTTTACGAAAATGGCGTTGAAAAATCACATTTAAGCTTTGCCATAAATAGTTGTGACGATATCGTTTTTACGGCGATTAATTTGGTTTCGGGCGTCCATTTATTTCAGAAAAGTCTTTTTAATATAATTTGCCCGTTGAAACCTATACGGTGATGTAATTTTCAAATCTATTATTTGACTATTCGCCAGCGGAGGACTTACTTTGTGCAAAAGGCATGCCAGAATCTTCCTACGAAATTATTGTTTTTGAGCGGAATAACTAAGTAGTGTGTTAAAACTGTCTCACAGACATTTTTTTCTTAAAAATACTAAAATTATCATATAAATTTATGTTACTGTAAAATGAGCGGAAAAAATACGGGGGGTCTCTGAATTCGTTTTTACTGTATTGTCTTAAATTTCCCCCTACCCCCATTTTCACGCGCAGATATTGTGCATCAAAATTTCACAAAGAACTGTTTGTATTTTAGGGAAATAAGGTAAAGCGTTTACAACAAAATAAATTTCATTAAAAGCGTATTCCTTTTTTGTAAGCAATTTTACGATTTCTTTCCAGTTTTCATTGACATACTCATACATAAGTATAATGTTTGACGTTACGCTAAATGGCGCTGAATTCTTGACCTTAACATCTATAAAAATTAATACACATTTAGCACGCACTGTAATTCTAAATAGGTTTAAATAGAAGGTATTAGAATAATGGTGCATTACTATCAAAAACATCTTTCCACAAAAAGGAAGGAGTAATTACATTTGAACAAGTTTCAATGTTATGTATGCTGTAACGTTTATGTAGAACTTTAGAAACCTGTGTTCCTAATCTAGTTTTTAATTTCAATTCAATACGAGGCCAAAACGGACCGAATTCAATCACCGGAGGAGGTCCGTGACCCTAAGACCTTGTTCCTGATCAAGTTTGATAAACATCCATTAAGCAGTTCATTAAAAGTTATTTAAAGGTTTCTCTTTTTGTTAACTATGACTGTCCATTAAAGTGACCACAACCATTTTAACAAATGTGAGAGAGATCCGACCAAGGACACTACATACCAAAGTTATCAATCAAGCAGTTCAGATATGCTCTATTTATAGCCCTTTATAGCCATAAGTCAATCAAGTGGAACCACTTTAAAAAATTGAAGGACAACTTTACTTAGACTCTGCAGACTAAGTCTCGTGAGGAGTCATAAAGCGATGCAAGAAGTGGTTGTATGAAGTTTTTTTTCTATTCATAGCTTTGACAACCTCTGAATTCAGTGAAGCAGAACTATTTGAACAACCTGAGGGTGGTCCTAGGATGCTATAGACTTTGATTATCATTAATCATGCGTATCAAGAGATGAAGTTGTTTAAATGTGTTTCAATTTTCAACTCAGGTGGCTCTTAAAATCAGTCTAGCCAATGATTGTACAAATTTCAAAGAAATCATTATAAGGATGCTTCCGACCAAGTTTGGTAATGATCCATGAAGCATTAAAAGAATATAAGCGGACCTTATAGCAACGTTACAGACCAAGTGTGCTAAATATACACCAAGCGGTTCATGGGAACAAGTCGTTTAAAGACTTTTCTAATGTTAGCTCCGGCTGCCCATAAAATCATTCAAGCAAAACCATTTGGGAACAAATCGATCGGTAACACAAATGGATGTTCCTCGAAATTACTACAGCAAAAGGGTTTTTTTTTTCAGTCAAGGAGGTTGTGTCAAGGAAACTAGTACCCTGCAAGGTGGGAATATAACAAATCAAGACCATAAATCTTATATGAAAACGAATTTATATCTATTGCCGAGTAAAGCAGTAGTCCTGATACTTGATAAAGATAGGTGACAAGAAGTTGTGGGTAATGTAATCTATAAAAATCTGAAAGTAGCATAAACGTATTATTGGGGTCACTAAATTAATTTAAAGCAAATATAAACCCTATCAGGAAAGACATGTTGAGTTATGCCCCGGACAAAGTTTTCAAAAAGATGAGATAATTAAAAAGTGGGACCAACTTGAAATATTGTTCCTTGTCACTGCACTCCCTCTCACTGACCTCTATCAATATATGGAAAGTATCAAGTCAATACCTTACATAGTATTCAAGTTACACACCAGACAAGAAATTCAAAAAAAAGAAAGATAATTAAAGAATAGGACCGCCTAAAGTAATAATTCCTTATCATTTCACTCCATCTCACTGACTTCTATCAATATGTAAAGTATCAAGTCAAGACCATTGCTGGTATTTGAGTTAAATCCAGGGGGAGGTTTTCCAAAAAAAAAGAGATAATTCAAAAGTGGGACCGACCACCTTGAGCTTTCGTTCCTTATCACTGCACTTACACTCAATGAGCGCTATCATGGTACAACATGGTACCTTCAATTCTTTTAGTATTATCCTCCGGACAAAAAGTGTGACGGACGGACAGACGGACGGACAAGGTGCCACCTGTAGACTCACCCCTTCGAGAAGGAGCATAAAACTTGTTGCCCGCCCGCTTAGCTCAGTAGGTAAGAGCGTTGGTCTACGGATCGCGAGTTCGATCCTCGGGCAGGGCATATGTTCTCGGTGAATATTTGATAAACGATATTGTGTCTGAAATCATTAGTCCTCCACTTTGATTCATGTGGGGAAGTTGGCAGTAACTTGCGGAGAACAGGTTTGTACTGGTACAGAATCCAGGAACACTCTAGGTTAACTGCCCGCCGTTACATGATTAAAATACTATTGAAAAACGGCGTTAAACCCAAAACAACAACAACAACATAAAACTTGTTACAGGACCTTATAACGGTGCTACAGACCAAATTTGTTGATGATCTAACAAGCGGTTTAAAAGAAGAAGTCGTTTAAATGTTTTTTTTCTATTTCAAGTTGCGCCAGCCGGGCCCTTAGATCAGTCAAACGGCACCATTTGGACAAAATTCAGAGGGGACCTTCAAGCAGGCTGCAGTCAAAGTTTAGTGATGTTCTATCGAGAATTCATGAAAAGAAGTAATTTAAGCTCTGGCAGCGCTTTAAATCTGTCAAGCAAAATTATCTGTAAATCTTAGAGAAAGGACCTTACAAGGATACTATTGACACAGTTTGGTAGGGATTTTTTCAGCGTTGATGTGAAGAAATTGTTTAAAGTTGTTTTTTTCTTTTTCTTTTTTTTTTGTGAGCGCATTTAGCCTCAAAATCAGTCTAGCGGAAGGATGCTAGAGACCAGCTTTTTGATGATCCATCACGTCGTAAGTAGAACATTAATTTTCATTGTGCCAGAGTTTTCTAGTCCAATAAAAGATTGGAATAAGTTTATTTTTCATTGAGAATTGAAAGACAATACTACCATGCTGTGAATCTGAAACTAATAAAATGTTTATCTGAAAAAGATATTATTTAAAGCTGTGATTACATTTACTCGTTCCCCGTCATTTCGAAATAAATTGCACACCTAGGAAATTTTCTAAGAGTGATAACATTCATACTATTATTTCTATTTATTCTCTTTTGGTGATAAAATTATGAATTTTGTCATGGTGTTGAGGCAAAAAGATCTGTTTCTGATTACATTAAATAAAACGCGTATTCATGTATACGGTCATATTTGGGTGAATGAAGTTTATAATATATTACAAAAAAAATCCTACAATACTTTTTATAATTTTGAAATATCATTTTTTATTTTATGAGTTTTCTCAGTGATAAGTGATAATCCACAGTTTTGAAACAGTAGATTATCATTTTTATTTTTCACTGTTTTTGCCGAACTAGTTCCGGTCCTCAGTCGCAATTGAAGTCAAATTGTATACCGAGCGTTATGAATACCGGGGACCATAATGACGATGTCGTCGTTAAAATGACGTCATTTGTGTTATGCTTTCTGTTGATCTCTCCCGCGATTTTCGACATTTTATAAATTACGCAACAAAAGTAGAGTTTTACACATGAAATAAAAAGAGTATTTGTTTGTGTCAGTGAAATATCAATTTTATTTCACTCATGAGAACCAAAAAATGTCACTCGTGAAAATATCAATTTTTGATGCTCACTTGTGAAATAAAATTGATATTTCACTGAAACAAACAAATATCCTCTATATCAATTATTTATTTCAAACAATTATCAATATTTCACAAACCGCCACGAGTGGTGGGCGCTATAGGAATAGTCATCGTCCGTCCGCCCTTCCGTCCTTCCGTAACAATTGTGTCCGCTCGATATAAACTCCTTCAAGGTTTTTTATGAAACATGGATCAAATGATCACCTCATCAAGACAATTTGCAGCTATGTCTGCTCAAGGTCAAGGTGACAAGTAAAGGTAAAAGGTTTTAGCCTACCACTTTGTGTCCTCTCTGTATCTCCTAAACCCCGACAAGGATTTTCATGAAACTTGGGTCAAATGATCATCTCATCAAGCCATTGAATATGCAAAACTTATGTGTCTGTCATATTGGCTCAAGGTCAAGATCACAACTAAAGGCAAAGGGTTTGAACCTTCCATTTTGTGCCCGCTCTTTATCTCGTAAACCCCTTCAAGGATTTTCATAAAACTTGGGTCAAATGATCACCTCACCAAGACAATGTGCAGAACTTATGAGTCAACCATGTCAGCTCAGTGTCAATGTCACAACTTAAGGTCAAATGTTTTAGCCTTCCGTTTTGTGTCCGCTCTGTATCTCCTAAAACCTTTGAAGAACCCTTTTCAAATTCATTGATGTCGTCATACACGGATTATACAATATACTTAAGGTCAATGTTTCCACCAAATACCATCAATACATTCACTACCAATAAAAGCGGCGGGGAATATAGCTGTCTTTCAGGCTGCCTTGTACAATTTGTTTATCTACTGGTAATATGACTCTGTTTTTTGTACTTATTGTTATCGTTGTTAAGGACGTAAACTGATTCTGTTTGCAAAATATGGGCTCCAAAGGTATAAATATGCTTTGCAAAGCAGCTTCCTAGACGTATCTAGTTCTGACTAACAAACATTGCTTGGCCGGTCGACGGATTCGATGGATTCAGAAGATCATTTTACATAAATGCATGTTATTGCTAATGAAAGAAACAACTAAAATTTCAAGTAAAAATGTGAATGTTTTATGATCTGAGATTCTTATTTTCAATAGATTCAAACACAACTGGTTGTTTAATAGTATATAGAAATACATTTTTAGACATTAATTTTTGTTTATCCCAGCAAGGGCGCATACTTGGGTATTGATTTCATTTCAGGTATTCAAAAACAAATACTCGTACTATTCCCAATGCTTTATTAAAATCCAGTATAATTAACACATTTGCAGCGTATAACGTTCACAAAAAGCTCAATTCTAATGCGTTTTATCTCACGTTTCACGTTGTTAAGATTTCATATAAATGATGTTAATCCTAACAATGGCACTCATGTGTGACTCATTTCGATTTTTTACCGTCAAGACCTAGATGAGATGTTCATTTAGAAGCAACCAAGCAAAATAATAGCAAACATGATTTAATTGATTCTGTTTATGAAAGGTAACGAAGGTACATAAAACGTTAAAATAGCAATAGATCTGGAAGGAAATTGCAAAACCTCCATATGTTTCAGAATTCGACTAATATTTGAATCCCACATCAAATTCTAAAATATCACAGCATGCTGTCGTTGAAGAAACTTAAAAAATAATTAGGGGGTCATGTAGCTTGATATGAAAAGCACCAAGTCTCTTCAAAATTGCCTTGAACTAGATCTCACATTTTTTTTCACACATTTTGGGATTACTGAGTAATTTGATAGGTTAAACATTTGCGATCTACTGTATTGTTTTTTAAATGCAAATCTCCTTATCCAGAGAAAAACTTTTATACAAGACTTTGTATTTATAGATACAATCTTAGTACCGACCTGATTAAGTCAACTATATTTTCGCGGGTTTTGTCAGTTAATCCCTAATTAAAGTATTTTATCTTCCATGATGCTTTACGTATCATGGTATTTACCATGTCTTATCTTTTCTGAGCGTTTTATCCCCAGAAGGCTTCTGTTGATAAAATAACCCGGACCCGATTTGGGCTACTGCTGTTATAGACCATTATAAGTACATGTATATATAATAAGTAAAGGGTATTTTGACAAAGTGCTAAATTTTAACTTGACCATCATACTATTTAATTCTAATTTCATATACTTTCTAATAAAAATTTAAAAAATATACTTTCAGGTGAGTGCTACAATAGCCAGTCGGAACGCTATCAACGATTATGTGTAATGTTTACAAATCCCAACTATGGTTGGATTTTATGATGTGTTTCTGTAGTAGAAGACGTCTAAAGAAATGCTTACTTACGTATGGACAACGGACATTACACCTGAAGAAGTAGGAGATGTAATGTAATGGCTTACTATATTAGGAATAATAGCATTTATACCTTAGTTATTTCTGGGTCTTCGCATTCTGTTGTTTCTAAGGTTTTTGTGCTGTCAATGCACCTAGTCCCATTCCAGTTGCAATGTAAATATGGCTTTTGCAGACCTTTGCACTGCTCACAGTTACGGGAGGGCTGAACAAGATTTTCACAGGCATAAATGATAACTGAAATAAAAATAAAAGATGCCTGCTTTGTTACCATAGTAACTAGAGCAAAAGACTTTGAGTTAGTAATTCGCAATTTTGATCTATCAATTTATCAATGATGTTTTTGGCTGAGGGCAGTGTGGCTATATATCAGACATACAGATATTAGTTAAAATCATGAGAAAACATGAAATAGAAAGACAACTGTTTGCTTAAATAGGCAAAATTAAATATATCAATTATTTTACAGTATGTTTTCTTGCATGTTAGACATACTTTCCCAGTTTTATTTTTGCAGGTGCTGGAAAAACTTATCTTACATCCCGGGGTATAAGATGACTCACTTGCTGAATGAATGTATGGATTCATACGATTCTATTTAAATGAATTAAAATGCAGTGCTTAAAGGAATATCATTTGTTTTGTTGCATTATTTTTATTAACTGAAGTAAACAGTATGCAAGAAAAATATCTACCTATCACTGTTTGAAAGTGCAGATGGAAATAACTAGCTTTAAGGCAAGTGTTTCGTGGAAACTCGGCTAAACCTCGTTACCGCCTGAACATCTACCCTCAAGCCAGATATTTCTATCCGTACCTTGCACCAATGAAAGATTGATCTTACAGCAATGCAAACTAATATCGTCTATGTGTTTGTCTCGTCCCTATAGCCTGATGATTATTACTTGCAGAAGACAGGTAACTACTGGTACAAAATCCAGGCTAATTAGCAACCGTTACATGATTGAAATGTTTCAGAGAAACGCAATAAAATACAAATTTTCAATATTCATTGGGTAGTTGCTAGGTTCCTTATGAGAAACCATCTGGTATAACAGTATTATACCCACACTTTAACGTCAGTGGCCCTGACGTCATCTCATTTTTCATTAGCATATAACGATCTTGAGGCATAAGGAATATGACTCAGAAATATATTTATAGCGTGATCGATTGTCTTAAAATAATTGTAATCGGTTAACTGAATAATTCCGTCAGTACAACAACTGGTCAATATAGTACGCAACAGCGTTCTGAATAGTTCAATAAGTACATTATGACAATATGCTTCTCTTAGTACAATTACGAAAATTCTATAAATAACGATGACAATAATTCTACAAATAGATCGAAAACATCTTTCTAAAAATAAACAACCAATCAGGAGCCAGGACCAGTATATATAAATAACGTATATATAAAACAGTTATCATTAACAAAATTAACGCCATCGACTGCACATATCCCAGCCAAAGTATGGAATATTACTAAAACCTAAAACCGTGTAAAGACTTGGAAAGACAAGTTGATGGTTGATAAAAGGGACACTTGGATAGTTGAAAAAGCATGGCAGGGAAAAGTGTACAAAACATTGTCTTTAAATGTACCAAATGTGGTTACATTTTTCTGTATTGGAGGAATTCTCTTCACCACTTGAGAGTGTGGCATACAAATGCGTATTATTCAAATGGATGTGTTTGCTGTTTGGAAACGTTCACTAATTGGACATTATTTTTAAATCATTTGAAACATAATCTAGCAATAACAATGTGAGGACATTTTTTGTTTACACACAATAAAAGATGTCCAACGTTATTCATAAATGATAAAAGCTTTAGTAGTAACACGACGAACTAACGAAAATTAATACGTTCGTATTTGTATATATTACTGCGACTTTGTTGAAGGAGTGATTTAGACCCTACCAATTTAGAAGGTAAAGCTCCGGAACATTCACTCGACAATGTAGAAGACATAAGAGTAACGCCTACATGTACTATACTGTATTATAATACGTTTCTAATTATGTCACAATAGTACGTTTTGGTATATGTTGTCAATAAAAATAACAAACTGAAAGCAAGTTTTGTCTTCTTAATATTTGACCCTAATTACACTCGCGTAAAGTATAACATTTCACCCTTACTAAATGGACGGCTATAGCGGTATCAAACACTTACCAGATCTTTACACTTTGGCATACAAAATGACAATGAATAAATTTAGACGGTAATAAATAAAGTTCTGATTGGATACCACACATTCTTGAATCAGATAAAGATGTTTTTCTCCAACATGGAGCATTAAATGCGTTAATCGATGCTTCAGTCCAGAACTTACACTGGTATATTTACAGCAAATAAAGCAGCTTATTGTGTACAATACCAGCAAAAATTTATATATGACAACATATCGAAGTAACATCTACAGCAGTTAAAAATGTGGTGTAATTAATAAAAAGGATTGCTTACTTCTTTAATGAGACAAATCGCCTTTTCTATATCAATGTTCTCGCGTTTTTTAAATCTGACTTCTTGTTTTGAAAGCCTCGAGATTTTTTTTTATTTATAGACATTAAATGTACCATGTTTTCGTTAATGCCTCGTTAAGCATAATAACACGTAATTTCCCATAGGGTACGTTTCCGTTTTTGTGACTATTGTTTCGAAAAGTGTTTAGAGTGTTCCACATAGTGACACTTGCGTTTCAAAAAGTGTTATGACCATGTTCATTTTTTCTTATTCAAGTTTTTTTTTAAACTGTTACTCGTGTTTTAATTTCTGCTACTATATTTTTTTTTATGAAATAAAATTATGTAAGAATACGTTGTTTGTCTAGACATTAAATGTACACTTTTTCGTTAATGCCTGATTAATATTTGTCAATGACTGTTAAATTTTTTCACATTTTGATCAGGTTTTTGCACAATAATACGTAATTTCCCACAGGGAGCGTTTTAATTTTTGTGACCGTTGTTTCTAAAAGTGTTTAGACAGTTTCAAAAGGTGACATTAATGTTTTAATTTCTGCCACTATTTTTTCATGAAATAAAATTATGTAAGAATACGTTGTTTTTCTTTCTTGATAAGTTTAACCTGTTCATTATTCAGTAAAACACCGTAAGAATATGAACACTACAGAGCAGACAAACGAAACCTTTATACGTTTACTTAAGTCTAAGGATGAAGAAAACCAGTCTAACGGAGAGAAGTGGCACGTATGAGGAACACGCGTCCCGCAAGCAGAAATTGTCTATTTACAAAATTTCAAAGACTTGAGAGACGGATACGTACGTCCTGATTATAAAGACCGTTACATCAGGGTAGCGATGCTCATCTCAGAAAAGTGGCAGAGTTAAAACAGGAACAAGAACTTCCCGTCGTAAAATTAGTGACACCCGTAGCTCAAGCGGTCGAAATTGCCAAGGCAGAGATAAGACGGTCACAAAAGCATAGCGATCTAAAGCGACATAGGGACGAAAAGGAAACGACTATGAACTATGATTTGGCCAGTCCAAGGCGCAAAAATATCGCGAAAGCGTGACACAAGAAACTATGGATTGGAATACCTATAAATTTTAAAATGAATAACTACGAACTCGAGGAAATGTTAAAAAAGTACCCCGTGACAATATGCGCTGCGGACCAACTTCAAATACGTAGGGGACAATACGTCATTTCAAATACAGACACGAACCAGTGATCGGGAAAGCATTAGGTAGCCTTTTATTTTCCTAAGAGAGTACCCTACGAAATTTTCGATTCACAGGGTAATAAACCGGAGCACTGCAAAGTTCAGTTTGACCGAGCGTTAAATAAGTCTTCTTTGATGAACTGTAGTCGTCAGATACAGGATACAGATTCAGACACGTGCGGGCTTTATTACGCATATTACATTATAAATCGATATTTCGGACGAAAAATGAAGGGCATTTTAAATCCGTTTGATTTACGGTTCAAGAAGCACAATGATGACAAATTTATTTTGTCTAATTTTAGTTCATTCGTGTAGCCTGGATTAGTTATACAAGATTAGGCAATAAAATATGTAAAAATGTTATCTATAACCCATACATTTGCATTTAATCGAATATAAATCCCTTCACTAATGAATAATTTATACTGTATTCCACTTATTTCACCATTGTCCTCGAAATATTTCGTGTTGATGACTTGAATTCTGAAATCAAAATGATATTTAGTCCGTTGAAAGCGTTCTTATATACTTTTCGTCGGGAATACTTTTAGTAACGTATGTCATTCCTTTTTTGCTTTTGATTGGGTACTAACTATAGGAATACCGGTTTATTCCAATTCATACCCGTTTTTTTAGACAGAGGCATTATTTTCTGTCTTTCAGATGCCATATTACAATGGACTATCAAAGAGTTGAGTTCTTATAATACGTTTCACTTAACAAAAATAAATAAAAAAGTAACATTTATAGAACGCGCTATTTTTAAGGCGTTTATATGGATAATTCTTAACACAACGTACTCGGTTTTTTAAATTATTTCTAATTAATGATTCCGTTTACACGAATCATGTTCAAATGAAATCAAGGGAGACGATACTCTTGCAAATAATCCGTTATTTAGTTGACTTTGTTTTCCCTTCCCTTTATTTTGCGTACACAGTTTTCCGATACTGAGATACATGTAAAATTATACTGTAGAGAAAATTGGTAACCTTCAGCCCTGACAATATATACTCTGTCTTATTAGACAACATTCACCGATGTTTTAATCATAATATATTTGTGGCATTTAGTATAACAAAAATCTTATAAAATATAGTGAATCAGTGTGGTCAAATTACTTCATCGGCATCGGAAGAAAGAATCGTTCCAACTATTTGTGACAGACCTGGTCATTTTGACAATATTTCTCTGTAATAAGATGCGAAAAAATGCAATAAATGTCCATTCGATTTTCATTACGTTCGGAATATTATCCCTTAATTCTGCCCTCATTTGAACTGACCGATTTGAAAGCGGTAAAAATTCGTAAAACGCGTGGTAATACAGCTTGACATTAAATGAAGGATTAAGTTGTCAGAACCTGTGTGAATTCATACAAAATGAAATATCGCGTAAAGGTTAATCAATTCATTCTCTATAATACCCGGTTCGCGCATTTTTTTTTCTCTCCATTTAACATTTTTAAGAAACAATTTTTTTTAATGAAAGATCAGTGTCTTTATACGTTCATTTGCAGTAGAATTACGTTACGATATATAGCTTAACATGAACAATTAGCCAGACACTATATTCAGTATCAATTGTAAAACTGAAGTATTGAGCAGAATGAAATTAAATACATCTCCTACAGCATTATAATTTTAACAGGATATTTTACGATAAAATGATTCTATTTGATGGAGAATGAGACATGTCACGGTGTCTAGCTACTTTTATGTTTTAATCACATACTCGTGAACGGTCGTGGGCAAACTCTCCTATGAAATGAAATGCGCATATTGGACTGAGATGATTATTTCACAATGCGATAGGTATTTCAACAACAACACGAATTATGTATAGTATTTTTATCTCATCAACGTTTCGGCTAACGCCTTCATCAGGATAATTCACATTCAAGTAATAAACAACGGTCGTGACGTAAAACTGATAACGTAACGTCAAATGGCGGGAAAACGTTAATCAAAATATCAAAATGCAAATACATAATATATCTATAAGGTACTATCCCGGATATGAAAATACCAAAAATTTCCTATAGTAAGATTATATAAAAAAACGGTAATAGGAAAAAACGGAATAGTACCCAGAGTATATGTGTAAATGCACAACTGCACATGCATAATATTCATGAATTTAATCTACTGTAAATAGCAGTTTTGAATTTAATCCTTCCGGACTTTTTGTTTTTAGTTTATGGATCCAGAGTTTCTTTACATAAACGGTCAATATTATTTTTCACAATATGAATCGGCATAAATGAGAAGTCATTCATACAATGATTATTTGAATTGAAGTGTGTAGCAACATTGGAAGAGAAATGCAAAGTCAACGAAATTACATGTACATATATCATTTGTGGCATGTTTGGACACAGGTTGCATAGTTTGTACAACATACTGCATGTTGCACTTTTTGCATGTTATTAAGTACACGACGTTTTTAGTTAGACAGTTCATGTTGTGACGTAAATTGAATGTCTCCTTTGTAACGTGACTGGTAAATGATGTTCCAGTATTAATACGCGGGCAATGTGAACAATGGTTTCTTTTACAGCTTTCAGATGCGCAAATGTTTGTACTGTTCGTCATAAACTCTGAGCTTATCAAAAAGTGTTGCAAATTCTTAGGCCGATTATACGCTACAGTAGGTTTGTACGTATTATGTACAGAATTAATACCTTTGTTATTTGATAAAAAGATCCCAGTATTTATTAATTTAACGGCCAATATTTGGTAACGATGGATTATATACCACTGTGAATGTGAGTACATTTTTCTCCTCTCTGGTTGAAGAATTTAGAGCGTCACTTTGTGTCATATGTGATACTTTTTCAAAAGCTGCATCTATCACAGATTTAGGATAATTTCTGTCTAAAAAGAAGTCACGTAATTCATGAAGTGATGAATTGAATGAATCGTCGTTCGATATAATTCTCCTATAACGTTTGGCCTGGCTGTAACGAATTCCGTCCTTGCACATTTTCGGATGACATGAAGTGTAGTCGAGATACTGATGGTTGCTTGTTTCTTTCACATAAATATATGTTTCAATTTGTAGCGAATTTGTAGCGTACTTTTCGATACTTGAACATCCAAGAAGGAAACGGATTTGTTCGACATGGTGCGATTAAACTTGATATTCAGGTGGAAACTATTTATTTCATTGCTGAATGAGTGCAGATCGTCAAGCGAATGGTCCCATATCATAAACACATCATCAAGAAACCTTAACCACAGTGTTGGTTTGATGTCCGGGATTGGAAAAAAAATCGTGTTCAAACTTGCCCGTGACCAGGGAAGCATAGGCTAGTGCCATAGAACTACCCTTAGCCGTGTCCGTCCTTTCGAGGTAATAATTGTCGCCAAATTTAAAGTGGTTATTTTCAAGTACAAGTTTCAGCAAATGGGAAATTTCTTCAGTCGACAATTTGCTGTTATGGATGTCCTGTTGTAGAAAATACTTGCACGCGCCGATTCCGTCATTATGTGGGACATTAGTATAAAGATATGATACATCTAGTGTTACCAAATATGAGTTTTTACTATTGACTTTCAAATATTTCACTTTATTGGTAAAGTCAGTAGTGTCTTTCATGTATGACGGCAAATTAATCATATGCGGTTTAAGTACATAGTCTTTGTACTTAAAAATGTTCGTAGTTGGCGAATTACACGCTGAGACGATAGGTATGCCAGGGTACTATATAGGTAAACTGATGTCTGGACTTTATTAATTTTAGGCAGAACACATAAACAAGGGGTACGAATGTCCGCTGGAAATGTATCGAATTCATTATGAATATGACTGTTTGTCCTTTCCAAGTCCTCCAAACAGTCGGAAATATTACGCCGTATTGCATCTGTAGGATCATCCGTGCATTTCTCGTAATATGTGTCGTTATTAAATTGTCTCAACACTTCATTTCGGTAGTGTACTGTGTTCATAATTACGACAGTATTTGATTTATCTGCCTTTTAATAATATCTTTATCTTGTGAGTGATTTTGCAGGGAATCCAATTCAGCCTTTGATATGTCACTATAGCGTTTGGTACTTTTCTGAGATTGCAATATTTCTTCAGTTACTGCAGTTATGTAAAATTCTAAATGTGTATCCCGCCCGGTGGGGGTGGGGTGGGGGGGGGGGGGGGGGGGGGGCGAGGAAGTTGATTCAGTTTTATTGAAAAAAGGAAAATCGCGATAATTGTCTCAACTATTTCCCCAATATAATTGCTATTTGCATCATTTTTATACTTATTAGTAAAATACTCCTTAAGTCTAAGTCTACGATTAAGTTTGAAAATATCCTCTGCAAGTTTAATAGTGTCATGTGACTTAGTTTCTGGACAAAATTTAAGTCTCTTACCAAGAAGTATGTAGTCATCATCACTTAGCTGCTTTGATGATAAGTTCAATACCGTGAGTTTCCCTTTCTGTATCTTCCGAAGCCTCCTTTCTTGTCGGGAACCAGGATGAAACGTCGCTGACGCTTTTTTCTACAGTTGTTGTTGCTGTAATAAGGTACTTTACAACTGTTGCTAGCGTTTGTAATGTTTGTTGGAGATTTTGGGTATTCACTGGTATTTGTGCCCCGCTTTTCACGGCCTCTCTATAAGATTTCCTGGTGCCCGGGTCTTTCTCGTTTCTTGTTTGTCTGAGGGCGATTAATTTGACGGTATATGTCTTTCACCGGAAGTATTAGTCTTGGGTGGATTTTGAGCAACTCTGTTGTCGATCTTAGACTGAGTTTTAAACGGCTTGGATCGGTTTTGCATTTTTGGTTTCTTTTGCGTGTTCTTCAATTTTTTATTAGATGGACGCCGTTGTCGATCATTGATGACAGTAGTATATTTTACGCCTGTATCTTTATCATCAACAATGATGATTGTTTCTCCTGGTTTCTCCACTGAAGTTTTGAGGAAAATAAGGGTTTTTTTTTCATGTTTGACAAGATTTTTTCTTCTTTTCTGTTTTTTGACAGATTTCAGCGTCCACTTTAAATACTTCATTATTATTCATAATTTTCTTCATCTCAGTCCTTGTTTCTTCCATGATACGACCATATTCACGAGACCGGCGTAGATTATTATCAATGATTCGGTCGCAAATATCACCGCTGACTTGAAACAATAGGTCATCTATAGTGTTCTGAAGATCATTTGCGTCCCGACCAACATTCACTTTTAGTTTCAGTTGGAGACCTTTTGGAATTACATTTTCTGTTCTGCAATTATGATTATTTCACAAAATAATCTCGTTTAATTCTCACAAAAATTGAACCGCTTTTTGGCACTAAAAAAGAAAGGGACTAATGAAATAACGTAAAACGGTCTTTTATAATTTTGAAGTATGTCTGTCATCGCTATATTTGTTCCAAATTGTTTTATATAACAATAAAAAATCTCTAGGGAGTAGAAAAACTTGCTCAAAATCACTCATAATGGTCATATTCTCTTACACTAGCGTGTCCAGGTCATAAAAATCGAGTACAGTTAGCGGTAAATCTTCGGAGAAAACACGATTTGTAATTAAATGTGGTCAAATTATCACAATTTAAACAAGATTTTAATGGACACTGCCCATTTAATGTATCGTTTTATAATACTGTATGCATGATTGCAGGGTTTTGGGTACTGTTTCATATTGTTATATCTAAGTACTTTGACAAGTTTTCGCGTTGGAGAGAAATTGATTTCAATCCTGGCGAGCGATAAAAGTTATTTTTATTGAAGTAATTTTAATCCTTTGAGACTCATGTGTCATCGAATATTTTATTTAATCTGGCGAGATCGTAATTATACAAGGTAGTAAATTGTCAAGTTTTTCATACAATATTCGTGTATACAGTCCCGTTTTTTTTCAACAGCATTACGGCATGTCGACAGTTAACAGGTGGCCGGTACAAAGCGTTATTTCTATTTATGATTCAGTAATGTATACATGTGAAATGTCATATCATATGGCGCACGTGCTAGTTTTATGCACGGAAAATAAAAGGTAGAGACAAACTGTCAATGTAATGCATAATGGAGGTTAATTTCAATTAATTGACATTTACAGTCTAAGAGGTATCCGTTTGTTGTTAAAAATTAGTCATCGGGTTATAAAGAGTGATTATAATAACAGATGTAATAAACCGTCTGATATCGTATTAAGCTGTGGCATTAAGAATTTTGACACAATTTGAGAGAAAATGATTTGTAATGCTTATTTCACTGGCATATTTGTTTGTTCTGTTTATGTAAAAAAATACAGATCCATTTAGAATAGGCTAATCTTTCACTTAAGTAATGATTTAAACATATTTCATTCCTTCCATTTTATGACAACATATACAATGTAAATAATTATACAGAAAATATACAAAACATTCTTAGAAAGGTAAAACGGTTGGACCACAAGTTCATATAACATTAGTAGTAAATTAGTAGACTTAAGTAATTAATCGGTTATGAAATTAATAATATTCATTGTATTATCCTTTGAGAAAATATCAAGTATTTATACTTAAGTTAAAACTATGTCATTGAATAATTCGTATTATGATTGTGTCAGTTATAACAGCAAGAAACGAGCTGAAATTAGAATCACAATGCTACATGTAGTCTAACATGTATGGAACATAATAAATTGTCAAATGTACACGCATATAAATTATTGGACTTTTCTAATATTATAACGTTGAAATAATATGCTTACAAACGGATGAAAAGTAAGATTTCGTATATATGGTATATAAACACTAAGATTTAAATTATTTTAAAATTTTACTATAAGAACAAAAGATAAAATCTAAGGGTAGACTTCTCGGAAGCACAGAGTACTAAACACACAACCCTAGAGCCACGCACCCGCAAAGCAAGCCCACAACAAAAAGAAGCTGTAATGGAAAAATATTTCAGACGAGTTGCTTCAAACATCAAACAAGTACATATTTATTTATGCTAAATACTAAACATAGAATGAGGGGAAGGGAATGGTAAGGGGCAAAATAGGGTCGGGGTGGAGGGGGTTGGGGGAGGAAAGTTGAACAAGGACGCATAGGTAAAGGAAAAACCACGTTCCTTAATAACAATCATTCTACAACGTAAACCACAATAGCGCAAACACACATGTACCAAAGATGAACACGCAACCACACCCAACTAAATAATATAGAAAAACGAACAAGCAACACATAAAAAACAGTAGGGCACCGTTTTATTTACGGACAAGCCTACAAACACACCCACACAAGTAGGAAAAGACAGAAAGTGTACCATCTTAGGATTACATAAAGGAAGGCAAAAAAAGCGTAATTGCAAGGGGAAAGGAAGGAAGGGGTAATAGAGGGAGTAAGGAGGAAAACCCGCTTACTACAAACAAAAAACATACGCAATAGACAATACAAGAAAACATATGCAACAGACAATACAAGACAGACAAAAAACCAGTTGAAAATAGGGACACCGCCTTGGAACGGTCAGTAATCTATATAAAGGAAACTGGGGGTTTAAACGCGTTTAGGGCATGCCAACCTCGCTCTTACCCTATTTTCAGCAAGTTAGACAACACTACGTATATAAAATCCCCGCTGAGAAAGGCTCTAGCATTAGTGCAAAAATAACGGTTTAATAAAAACTAAGATTAATTATCGGTTTAAAAGTAGATTTCGTTTTAAACTTTTCATACCTGTAGTTCACGGGAGGCGAGTTCCTAATACGTGCCACCTCTCTCCGTTTGACTGGTTTTCTTCATCCTTAGACTTATGAAAACGTATAAACGTTTCGTTGGTTGGCTCTGTATGTCATATTCTTACGGTTTTTACTGACTAATAACAGGGAATGGTTACACTGACAATTCTTATAAAGAAAGGAAAACAACGTATTCTTACATAATTTTATTTCATGAAAAAATAGTGGCAGAAATTAAAACACGGGTTACAGTTTTTCTTTTTTTTTTAAACACGAATAAGAAAAAAAAATTAACACGATAATAACACTTTTAGTGTCACTTTATGGAACAGTCTGAACACTTTTTAAAACAACGGTAACAAAAACGTAAACGGACCCTATGGGAAATTACGTGTTATTGTGCAAAAACAGGTTCGACCATGACAAAGAAACGATCAAGATGTGAAAAACTGAACAGTCATTTACAAATATTAATCAGGCATTAACGAAACATTGTACATTTAATGTATATAAATAAGAAAATGATAAAAACTCGAGGCTTTCAAAACAAGAGGTCAGGTTTAAAAAAGAGCTGTCACTAATGGTGACAAATGCCCCCGCAGCACCTTGACCTTTGACCTGGTGACCCCAAAGTCAGTAGAGGTTGTGTACTCAATAAGTACTATCAGCATGTGAAGTTTGAAGGTCAAGGGTGAAGTGGTTCGCGAGTAAATTGCTTTCATGCAAAAAGTTAACGTTGGCCCCTGTGACCTTGACCTTTGACCTGGTGACCCAAAGTCAGTAGGGGTGGTGTACTCAATAAGTACTATCAGCATGTGAAGTTTAAAGGTCCTGAGTGAAGTGGTTCGCAAGTAAAGTGCCTTCGTGCAAAAAGTTAACGTTGGCCCCTTTGACCTGGTGATCCCAAAGTCAGTAGGGGTGCTGTACTCAGTAAGTACTATCAGCACGTGGAATTTGAAGGTCCTGGGTGAAGTGGTTCGCGAGTAAAGTGCCTTCATGCAAAAAGTTAACGTTGGCCCCTGTGACCTTGACCTTTGACCTGGTGACCTAAAGTCAGTAGGGGTGGTGTACTCAATAAGTACTATCAGCATGTGAAGTTTGAAGGTCCTGGGTGCAGTGGTTCGCAAGTAAAGTGCCTTCATGCAAAAAGTTAACGTTGGCCCCTGTGACATTGACCTTTGACCTGGTAACTCCAAAGTTAGAAGAGGTAGTGCACTCAATAAGTACTATCAGCATGTGAAGTTTGAAGGTCCTGGGTGCAGTGGTTTGCGAGTAAAGTGCCTTCATGCAAAATGTTAACGTTGGCCCTTGTGACCTTGACCTTTGACCTGGTGACTCCAAAGTCAGTAGGGGTTGTGCACTCAATAAGTACTATCAGCACGTGAAGTTTGAAGGTCCTGGGTGCAGTGGTTCGCGAGTAAAGTGCCTTCATGCAAAAAGTTAACGTTGTGACGAACTAACGAACTAAAGAACGAACGGAAGGACAGTTGAAAATTAATAAACCTCCCTTCGGGGGCATAAAAACACGAGAACATTGATATAGAAAAAGCGATTTGTCTCAATAAAGAAGTAGTAATCATTTTTATTACTCCGCATTTTTCAACTGCTATAGATGTCACTTCGATATGTTTTCATATATAAATTTTTG
Organism: Mercenaria mercenaria; assembly: GCF_021730395.1. NCBI lineage: Eukaryota > Metazoa > Mollusca > Bivalvia > Venerida > Veneridae > Mercenaria > Mercenaria mercenaria. Next base: position 14,297 of record NW_026461074.1, on the reverse strand, counting down.
CTGGTATTGTACACAATAAGCTGCTTTATTTGCTGTAAATATACCAGTGTAAGTTCTGGACTGAAGCATCGATTAACGCATTTAATGCTCCATGGTGGAGAAAAACATCTTTATCTGATTCAAGAATGTGTGGTATCCAGTCAGAACACCGATGCGTATTATATTGATCAGACCGTCGCCTTGATTGTATTTATTACCTTGGAAATTTATTCATTGCCATTTTGGATACCAAAGTGTAAAGATCTATTAAGTGTTTGATACCGCTATAGCCGTCTATTAAATAAGGGTACAATGTTATATTTTACGCGAGTGTAATGATGGTCAAATATAAAGAAGACAAATATTGTTATCAGTTAGTTATTTTTATTGACAATATATACCAAAACGCATGTTTAAAAGGTAATTCATAGGTAGACTACAAATTATGCGTAATTCTAATGTCTTCTACATATTTTGTTCCGTAGTTCTGAGATATTCTTAAACACTTCTCTAACAAAGTAGCAGTCATAAATACAAATACAAGCCTATTTATTTTCATTAGTATGTCGTGTTACTCGTAAAGCTTTTAATATTTATGAACAAATTCGGACATGTAGTTGTTGAACTGAATGCTACAAACCCGCTAATGGGTTGTGTTGTTGTTCCAAAGGCTCCCAGTGTGGTACTAAATCCATATCCGGTTTGTTTTCGTTAAGAAGCGCCAACTATTTTGATATATTTGCAGTTTGGAGACTAGTTATAATGTTGTTTTAAGGCAAAGTCCGTTCTTTCGCAAACGCTTAACTTTACGTGACATCGAAAACATTCGCATACGTCATCTTTCCCGCTGTAAAACAGCCCCGCATTTGCCAGCTCGTATTTATCAGGAAGCATTGGTTTCGGATAAGTTTCAAACGTCTAAAGTCGGTTTTCGAAATATTCCATATTTTGGTTGAGAGATGCGCAGTCGATGGCGTTCATTTTGTTAATGATAACTGTCTTATAACAAACTGTATTTATATATATTCGGCGTGATTCCTGATTGGTGGTTTATTTTTAGAATGGTGTTTTCGATCTACTTGTAGAAATATTGTCATCGTTATTTATAGAACTTTTTGTCATTTGCTAAGAGAAGCATATTGTCATAAGGTACTTATGGTACCAGTCAGATCGCTGTTGCGTATTATACTGACCAATTAGAACGTCTCCTTGACTTTATTTATTACCGTCGAAATTTATTCATTGCCATTTTGGATACCAAAAAGTAAGGATCTACGCGAGTAAATTTAGGTCCAAAGACAAATACTGCTTCCAGTTTTATTGACAATAAGTACGTATTGTTGCAACTTTATAGTTTTTTTTATCTAAATATAGCTTATGAAGTAAAGAATAGATTACTCATTATGGGACCATATCATCTAAATATAGTTAATGATTCAATAAATAAGAAAATATGGTAATTAATATTTTCGTGGGGTCAATCATTGTATATCCGAATGGCGCGTGATTAGAAACGCCGAACGTTGTTTTCATCGTGAAACGTATTGTCTGAATAATCTAGTTAACCGATTACAATTATTTTAAGCCAATCGATTACGCTGTAAATACGTGTTTGAGTAATGTGCCTTATGCCTTAAGATCGTTAAATGCTTATGATAAACAGGATGACGTCAGGACCACTGACGTTAAAGTGACGGGTTTACTGCTCATAACCTACTTACTAAATCCTATATATAAGTCACTTACTTGGTAGTGTATCACCTAAAAGAGAATCGCCCCATACTACCTGTAAGGCTGCTTTGAGTCTATCTACATGTCTTGATATTGTAAACATATCATCCTGAAGGAAACATCTGCAATCTAAATTCCTGCTTAGATAGGACAAAAGACATTGAACATGCATATATAACAATGACACAGGACAAACATTCAAATCCAGTGCCGTTATTAGGCTTCAGACAAAAACACATCTTTTTCTTAAGGTTTTAAGTGTAAAACGTTTAGAAAAGTTAAGAGTTATAATTTGATATAAGACGTTGTGTCTGAAATTATTCATTATCCGAATCTGATTTTAGTATAAAACTTGGCATTTCCTTGCGGAGGAAAAACAGCTCTAAATCGGAAGGAAACAAACATCAGCTTAATTATACATTATCTATACAATTTAATTCTCAAACAATTGATTTCGCTTCTCTGTTTTATTTAAAAGTACTAAATTAACTGATTTATGCATATGTAAACAATTACATGTAACATAGTATACATTTGCATTAATGATTAGGCGACTTGGATATTACGGCAATTGCGACATGCATTCGTAATCATTACTGGTAAACATGAAAAAGATTCACATCTGTCAGAATACTGCTGAAGCACATTGTTTACTATCTGCGTACTCGTGAGCTATCTAATGCAACATTTATCGTATGAACATATACTACAAAGGTGTTAATCTACACGGCACGTGCTCTTTAAAAACTTATATTATATGGTTGCTATGTATTTTCAATTTATTACATAAATCAAGTACAAGTAAACATGAAAAGCGTCCATTATCAAACTTGATATAAGGTAAGTAAATTCCATTGTTTATCATAAATGCAATATATATAATTTCATTGACGAACAGTATCAAAAATCACTCTATGGTAAAATATCGCTGAAATGCCCTGTTATTAAATATTCACCTTATCGGTATAGATATGAAACAAACCTTAAAAAATTTACAGGCGATGCTGCCACCTTCTTTGAATTGTGTATTGTTAAACCACAAAGTTTGCGTGTCAGATATGATCTTGCATTTGTAAGTCACTGACCCTGCCTGAAGAAAGAACAAACAATACTTAAGATACATAGCTAGACATTAATATAAATGATATAAGTAATGGTATGTATATGCAAAATATTACCCTTCGTACTACACAAGTGACGAACAGGAAGCCTACAGAACTAATATCCAATGTCGATATTCATGTTTATCTCATCTTCTACAATTTTTTTTTATTTTTTTGCTTTTCTATTGGGCAATAGACGTCACGTGGAGACAGGGTCTATTCCATATCCTGCTAATAATTTTTCAATATTAATTTTGATTAAAACAAAATGGCTGCCACATCGCTAGCGTAATTGAATCAAGTTGGATTATAACCTCTAGCTATAGATATCGTTTTCCAGAGTAAATTTAGTGTTTTCTTGCCGTTTTATTTTCCTACTTCGTTTAGGCTCGTGAAGTTAGCCGTTAGAATGCGGAAATAGAAGAACAATATCTTTGTATGGGAGACACGGTCATTGAAATCTTGTTTTAAGTTAAATCATCGTAAAAGAATAACATATTTTTCGCAAGCAGTTTTTTATAGGATCGTTTTATCTACGTGCAAAATAAAGGATTTAACAAGAAACGGGATGAAAGCCAAAATTTCAAGACATTTCTGACATCGTGAAATGCCCTATATGCAGCAGAGCGTAAGCGCTTGCGAATCGTTAGAAAATGACAACCAGAGAGAACATCTAACTTTCATCGAATTCCACTAAATAGGTTCAGTAAAGATATATCAACACATTGTTTGTAGAAAATATTGATAGACAGAATGGCCGGGAAGTGATCAATATAGCTGACTTTGAAGATGTTGCTCTCTAGTCAGCTACAACAGAAGAAACGTAGCATTTATTATACGTTTATAGTTGGTTAAAATAACTACGAGATATGTGCTCTTCTGCAAAATCTACTCTGTTGCATAACTGTTATATTGAATTTTGTGGTGGTGCAAACTATTTCCACACGTTTAAAGGCATTACAGTAAAACTATATATTCTTGAACGCAAATGATTTGAACCTCTCTTTAATAATTTCAATGTTAAATACAAGCAATATGAATTAATGTTTGCCTGGAACATGCCTAACGAAGAAATAATATAATTAATTACAAGTTGTTTATAGGTTTTGCTTTATCTTTAACTTTGGTCTTATCATTACAGACACCAATTGTAACAATTTAAACGCACTAGAGAATGGTCATGGATGCTACAAATCAAATTTGGTGAAATTCAGACACGTTGTTTTAAGAATGTTTAAAGGATATGTTGATGCCGTACTGATAGTCTGTACATACAGCTCACTATGAACAACGTAGATATATTCCTTTCATTTTTTTTCCACTCCTAGGTGCGCTAAAGAAGATAAAATATATAAAAAAAAAATAAACCAGATACGGATAAGAGAACATAAATAAATCATATGATACATACTCCTTTTAAATTTATGCCAGCGATAATAATTTCATAGTCTCTATCTCGAGAAATGTGCACGATACCGTTAGAGTCTCGCATACTGCTGTCATCTGAGATCATTGTATAGTTTGTGACTCGGGGACATTCACCCGCCTTTACTTCAACACCCTGAAAAGAATATTTTCTTACATAAGCCTTAAGCAGAAAATATTAATATGCCCGGCCAATCAGACGAATATATGGACATAAATGTCTTAGAGACACGTAACATTATTTCTTAGTAAATAAAGTTTGAAAGTAAAACGAAAAATAAGCAGGAGGACCCTAAGGTCTTCTATCGCTCAGCTGACCTAGTTCTAACACCCATCCCTCCTCAAATAACATAGTATTTAAAACTACTCCAACATAGCTTGGTTGAAAACACAGCTTGGTTGTAATTTTTCAACATGTTCGCTGCCACCAATGTTGGCATAGAATATATATATATATGACACTGAAAAATGATAAAAAGTTAGATATTAGCAAATACAAGAAGGATGTTAAGTTTCTGTATTACGTCAAAAACGTTGCAACGGTCTAATACATTCTACATAACATTTTTGGTTATTTATAAGAATCCTGCAAAAAATTATGTCAATAATACTCGCTTTTTATCGATAATTTGAGAGTTATTTTTCGCCTAAAATATGTGGGGTTGTACCTGTTATGTGACCTAGATTTCAAAGAGACAAACATTTTGACAATGTTTTATGTTATTCAGGTTCATCATTATAGAAGTTTACAATGATCTGACCTAGCAACACAGTTTCTGACCCAAATTTTGAACTTTACCTAGATTTCATACAGACAAACATTCTGACAAAGATTAATGATGATAAAGTTGAAAAAGTTGCCTCTGAAAAGTTAACAAAGATTTTCTTACGATCTGACCTAATAACCTAGTTTTTCCAACGTGACCCAGTTACAATTTTAACCTTATTCATATAAGATAAATATCCGACCAAGTCTCATGAAGATCAGACAGAAAATATGGCCTTTTGAGTGTTAACAATATAATTCTATGACTTGATACTGTGACCTAGTATTTGACTTAGTTAATCCAATCTAAACCTTACCTATTTTTCATAGTGATAACCATTCTGAAAAAAGTTTGCTTTTAAGATCGAGTAGAAATATTTTGCCTCTAGAGTGTTAACAAAGGTTTTCTACGATTTGACCTAGTGAACTACTGAAATCTCTCAGATAAGAGAATTTCAAACCTGACCCATTTTACTGAGGCAAACATTCTGACAATTTTTTATGAAGATCAAGTCAGAAATGTTTTCTCTAGAGTGTTAACAATCTTTTTCAATGACTTGACATAGTGACCGAGTTTAAGATGTAAGATAACCCAGTTTTAAATTAATCTTTATAGAATAGAGACAAACATTCTGAAAAGGTTTATGAATATCAAAATGAAAATGTGGCCTCTAGAGTGTAAGAAATTTTTGTCTATGATTTGTCCTACTTTAAGATCCTAGGTAACCCACATTTGAACTTGACCTTTATTTAGTAGAGTCAAATATTCTGACATTACTTTTTATAAAGATCAAATGGAAAATGTGGCGTCTATATATTAATGAGGTCTTTTTTTATGATTTTACCTGGTGAACTAGTTTTTTTTTACTGCAGGTAATCCATTTTCAGCCTTATTCTATATTTCATGGAGATAAACATTCTGATAATGATTTACGATAATTAAGTAAAAATAGCCTCTAGGGTGCTAACAAGTTTCTTCTAAAATTTGATCTAGTGACCTAGATTAAGACCCGAGACATACGTGTCAAACTGACATAGTTTTCATTTATGTCATTAAGAAAGATATTCTGACAAAGTTTTATGAAGATGAGGTAGAAAATGCAGCCACTAGAGCGTTAACAAGCTTTCCCTCTCTATTGAATTAGTGTCCTTGTTTTTGATCTCAGAATCTCGCCAAGATTTAATTGAGGGTAATATTCACACCAGGTTTCATGTAGATTATGAGTTGTAGCAGTCAGATTGTTGACGACTTACGACATCCGTCGAGGTACCTCGGACACAGAATGATAACAAAATAAACAAAGACAAGTATCAAACAGGGAATGCCACGCACCAAAAACGCAGCCTCCCCAAAACGAAACCCACAGCACGAAAACGTGCACACCACAAACACACACGCACACACACAAAGCCAACACATGAGGAAAAAACGAACAAACAAAGGAACACAGTGGGGCACCGCCTTGGAACGGGCAGTGGCTGGGCAGCTTAAACCGGTTTATGGTGCGCACCCAACCTCACTCTTACATGTGAACCGTGAGGCAATTACAGCATCTATGACACTGCTTTACTTTCCTTGATGGAGGAAATTCCCCACACTACCAAACACAAACCTTTAGTTGATGTAGCTAAGACATTAGGAGTGGATGTTCTAAATAGTTTGGAGAAGGGGGATAACGCCAAGTACAGAAGATTGATAAGTTTACGTTGTCATTCAGCAAATAAATTCCACAGGAACAGAAGACTGAAACTTTAATGTGCAGTGCTAAAACTGTGTTGTTGTAAGTAAAATAAATAGTGAACATTTTCAGAAACTTAAAATGGTTAAGTTTACATTGTCATTCAGCAAATAAACTCCGGATGAATTTTTTATGACACATTATCTCTATTTGTTCTTGTTGAGCATGTAAATGATGCTTATTAAACATTGAAAATAACACTGTGTTTTTCACTCTGAAATGCACCAGAATGCACCAAAAGAGTTGCAGTAATACAAAATTTTCTGGGGGTGGCCCCCATACTACCCCCCCCCCCGCACCCACCACCAGCAGGAGGGGGTTCCCCTCCCGCACCCACCCCTTTATCGGCTTCGCTCCTTTCAAAAATACCCTTCAGCAACATGCCTTCACAAAATCCTGGCTAGAACCCTGCCCCACCATGTTCCAAAGACACGGGACAGTGTAAATAAAAGTAATCCCCTCCAGGTGAATCTCTAACACACGTAATGGAAACAAAAAGGCATGGCATGTAAAACACAAAAATGCTCGTGTATAAACATATAAAAAGCAAACCTTAAGAACCAAAAATCCATGTACTCTATGCCTTTTCAGAAGACAGAGCAACAAGAGAAACATCCTTCAGGGCCCGACGACAAATATCAAAGCAGTTCAGTCCTGGTAGGATTTAAAAACTGCTTATCATAGAGTCCTCCCCCTCTTCCGTCAGACACAATCAAAGAGGGAAGCGTAGTGTTCAACTGTAAACGGGTTGAACACTAAACATGCGGTATGTCTCAAAACAGTTGGGTCGTAACCTCTTTTAATAAAACGTTTTATAATTTCACCAAATACATGACCCAAGATCTTACGAAGTTTGTAAACCACATCGCCATAAAAAATGGGTTTAGAAATACCTTCTCGCAGAAGTGTCTTTAAATTACTATTGAATTTTGAAACTAAATCAGAATTGCGATAGTAAAATTTAGCAAAATATTTACGCAATTTGTAATAACGGTAGCCTTGCTGAAGAAGTTTACTTGTAATATATTGATTACGTTCATTGAAATGCTTGACATGACTGCACGCTCTGGCAAACCGAATTGAGAAATATATACCCCATAAGATGTAGCCTGAGGTACATCCCCATCCAAATGGGGAAAATTTGCAATACTAAAATTAAAATCATCCCTCTTGTCATAAATTTTGGTATGTATAATATTGTCATAAATAGAGAGATGTAAATCTAAAAATGAAGCATCAGTATCCGAATTATTAGTTTTAATTAACTGAAGCTCCCTAGGATAAATAGTACCCACCAACTGACCAAAAAACGGATTATCCATATTAAGAATATCATCCAGATAGCGTGATGTATTATTAAATGCAGTTATAATATCTGCCTGCGTATCTGGAGAAAGGCTCAACATAAAGTCTCTTTCATATCAATATAAAAACAAATCTGCGACAAGAGGTGCACAATTTGTTCCCATGGGAATACCAATTACTTGTCTAAAAACTGAATTCCCAAACCTGATGTAAATGTTGTTCAATAAAAAGGAAAGGGCTTTACAAACTTCGTCACAGGTCCACATTGTATAATGTTTTATAATATTGCTAGTAAAAAAAGCTTTGTCAAAATTGCAAGCGAGAAATGTAGCATTCTCTCTGGCAAAAGTCTTTTGAATTAGGGCAGTTAGTTTGTCATTTATTAGGTTATGTGGTAAAATGGTATACAAAGTAGAAAAATCGTATGTACTGACTGTATATACCTTGTAATTATTAATTTTAAACCTATCCAGGATTTCGCCAGAATTTTTAATCGACCAAAATAAGTGTTTACCAGCGTTTTCGTATACTTTATCGCAGTATCTTTTCATGTGGGCTTTCACAGCAGTTAGACATGATGTTAATAGTTTTGAAATATTTGTAGTGGTACAAGAGCTTGAATTAGCGATGAAGCGAGTTTTATATGGTTGTTTATGCAATTTAGGAATCCAGTACATGGTTTGTAGTTTAATTTGTTGATCGTCTATACAAACTTTTAAATTAGAAACTTCAGTGATGTGATCAGTGACCAAATTATTTTCAACAGAAGGACTCAATGTATAAGTTTTAGTGCTATTTAGTTCGTTTTGTAAAATATTAATATAATGTAGGCGTCAAATGATGATAATATTGTTGGCCGCCTTGTCTGCTGGAACCAAGACATACTTAGAATGAAATTCTTGGATTTCCTTTTTCAAATGTCTTAAAGTAAACTTGGGTTTTGGTGGAAGTAGGTGTTCATTTGTTTGATAAAAATTTATTCGAGAATCAACAATGTTAAAAATAGTTCGTTTCCAAGACGTAAATGCATTGGACTTTGAGGTTTTACATTCGCAGTAAGAAGGGGTATTTGTTTGAACATCTAAGTCGGAAACAATTATATTGTAATTGAATATAACATTTCTTACATGTGTTTTATATTTATAACAGATAATAAGAACTTCGGAGTTTCTGAAATATTTAGGTACAGAATCAATAACACGTTTTTCACGAAATATACTGGGTACATCGATGAGGTCAATACTTTTATTCATGAAATAAATTTTAAGAAAATGTCTCTCATGGTCAGACTGGGTGTCAATATGTGGACGGAGAACGTGTTGTGTGTAACTTTGAATAAGATATGATACAGTGTAAAACGGATCTGTTTGAATAACATACTGGTCCGCTTCCTCGTCTAGCTGTTTAAGAGACTGAAAATTACCATTGCGTCTAATTCCATGAGACCTAGATTTACGTTTCCTAATATTTAAAATAGAAAAGATATCGATATCAGGGTTTTTAGAGATATTACCTTCCTGATAACTATTATCATTTAAGCCCAACGGAAACGGTGACTGTAAATTTTTAATCCATATGAATTCTGCTACATGTCTGGCTTTAATTTTAAAACTAGATGTGGAATTTATATCATATACGATTTGCTCTACTGGCTGCATTGTTTCCTGATCAAATGTATGGCCAGATTTAGGAAAGTGTTGGTATAAAAAGGTAGTAAACTTGTTCCGACTACGCATTTTGTATGAATACTAAACACCTCAACCTGAGCATTTCGTGCTAATGTGGTCTAAAAAGAAATCTAGATATAATAGTTTGTGTAACAGAAGTATCCTAAGTATATATGATAATATAATTAAAAAGTAGATTTCTATATCAAATCAAAACAGAAATATGTTGTTGTATCATTGATATAATGAAATTAAAAGTTTACACTAGTGTTGCAGCTTTTCTCACTATCAATGCAGTGTGACTGGCTATTGTTCTGACACCATTTACACTTCAGATTACTTTTTGTACAAAAACTCAACCTGTAATATAACATACACAAGGCATTAAATTGTGATACCAGCCGTTAAAGCACGAGGCCAACAATGTGTTTACATAGACTGAAAAATAAAGTTTCTCTCAATTTACATTGAGCATGTATCACAAACATTAGCCTAGCAGAAGTCTTATAACAAAGAAGGTGCTGTATAAGAAAAACAATGAATCATTCACAATATACCAATGTTACTGCATTCAGTGAACGGCAAAGATTTTTGTTTTTCTATAGATTTTGCAATAGGAATTATTGTATGGTGGCTGATGGCTGCCAACTCCGCAAATTTGCTTTGTTGCCCGCGACAAATCGAAAAGGCGAGATTTTTGGTTTTGGCGCGTTGTCACCTCTTCGCTTTGTCGCGGGCGCCAGGGCGAAAAGGCGAGATTTCTGGAATACTGCGTTTTTGTCTTTTCTCTTTGGCGTATGCGCTACCGGAATGCCACAAAGCGCTTTGTCGCCTTCCTGTAGCGCATGCGCCCATCATTGTTATGAGATGTGACAGGAACCATGCCCCATGAGTTAATACCTGGATACTCGGGTTAAAATGATCCTAAACGAATGTATACTTTATACAGCGCATACGCTACATGAAGGCAATATAGCGAAAAGTCGAGATGTCTTGTATTGTCGGGTTGTCGCCTTTACGCTTTGTCCCGGGTGGCAAAGCGACAAGGCGAAAAGGGGAGGCTTTTAAAAATCTCGCTATTTCGCGTTGTGATTTTCCATTAATCTTGGCGTATTCTCAATCTCAAATTTTTATCCTGACGCCCACGACAAATCGAAAAGGCGACAACGCGCAAAAACCAAAAATTTCGCCTTAAAGAAGGGGAGAATGAGAAATCAACTACCTTATAAATTGAGTCTTTATAGCGGGTTTTGTGAGTTATTTCCTGGTCCTTTGGGATCACGGCTACCTTTCAATATATCTGTGCAACATAATTACCTTTGAGCCTTGCTAAGGGCATGGGGGTGGTTCGTTTATCATAACTTCTCATGCATAGATTCAATCAAACAAAGTCTGCTATATTCTGCTTGACTTTGTTCTTTCAAAGAATCTTCTTATAGATTTTATCGTAAATACTGTCTGTCTGAATTAACTTACTTCATCATGAATCTGCAAACAAATCTGCATTAAAAACTAAGCAAATCCATTTTATAATCCCTACAGCATAAACTATAAACCACTGTGATATATATTATACAACGATTTTAAAAATAAAATTAAGCATATTTTTACGTTTAACAGCTTTAACTTACCTGGTAATGGTCTTACATTTGTAGATGATAAATTGTCCAAAAATAGCGCTGTTGTATATGTAACACTCAAGAGATGCGTTCATGATTCCTGAAATAAATATATTGATTTGTAATTTCTTTAGAAAGGTAAACGAAATTGTTATTTTTTTCCCAAAAATATAGCAGATATACATGATGAGGTCCGCACCTGTAACGTAATAAAACGTATTATAACGTATTTATTACACGAAATTCATTTTGAAAACATTTCTAGGTATGCAGCTCACAAATACGGAAATAGCTTACATCCGAGGCATATACTGACACTTTCAGACAACATCCAAAAAGACCTCTTGAACGATTTGACGAAGTTCCAAAAATATCTATGTTCCCTTGCTCCGTTACGAACTCCTGTGGGATTAGATTAGAGCTAGTGTTTATTCAAATATGTTTTAGTAGATTAAAAGCTGACATGGTAAAGCCCAAGTATTTTCAAATCGTTAGAAAATGCTGAAAATTATCTCCCCATTAGCAAAAAAAAAGAAATGTCCCCGAGCATACATTTTGACCGGGTGACCTTTGCACGTGACCACCGAGTCCCTGACTATCGACCAATGCAAAGGCGACTTTCGTTTTCAAGTTTAACATGTCAACTTTCATTTTCTTGACTTCAGAAAATAGCTGAAGGTCTAGTTACGTCATTTTCTGTCAAAAACATACATATGCCTAGAGAGATTGCATAAAAATGTGCCCGGTGTCCACAGGATGATGTTATGAAAATTTTTGTAAATACATAAACTCTGATAAACACATTTTAGATATCTAAAAGGTGAAGTCCTTGATATATTTGAATTAAGATTTTACACTGCTTCTTCAGATAGTACAATGTCATATGATTACCCTGTATACCACTTTACCACGTAGTGTAATGGGAAAAAAACTACATTTTTTGCATGGAATTTCAACAGTTTTTTAAATATTAAATGTTTTATCACGATCAATGATTAAGTTTGTGAACCCCTCATTTTTTGTTGAATAATATATTTTGCGATGTTACGAGACCGTGAGACCGTGAGATTATACGATAGCGTATCATCAAAAAGAATTATTCAAACTATGTACTTCACAGATACATGCAGTTTTAATTATGCGCGATCGATGACACGTAACGTAATAAAACTTAATATCATATTAACCCTACAACCGGTAAATTCACTGTTTAGTTTAACTGTATAAAGCAGAACTATGTTTTGTATATTTAAACAAGATGAATAGGTTATTCGTATACGGACTAGATGTTAAGATGGTGTAGCCTTGGTAAAATTTTTATCATACCTTCATGCAAAATAAGGCAACAAGAGGGCCAAGATGGCTCTAGGTCGCTCACCTGAGAAACACACCATAACACTGTAAACATGTTTGACCTAGTGATTTCATGGAAACAAATATTTTGGCCAATTTTCATTTGGATGGACTAAAAATGTGGTCTCTCGAGTTTAAACAAGTATTTTCTTAGATATGACCTAGTAGCCTAGTTTTTTACCCTAGATGACCCATATTCGAACTTGACCTAGATTTTATCAAGGCAATTATTCTGACAGAATTTAATGAAGACCAATTGCAAAATACAGTCTCTATCGCATACACAAGGTTTTTCTTTGATTTGACCTAGTGAACTATTTTTTTAGCTCCAGATGACCCATATTCAAATTTGATCTTGATTTCATTAAGGCTAACATTCTGACTAAATTTCATGAAGACCAATTGCAAAATACAGTCGCTATCGCATACAAAAGGTTTTTTTGTTTGATTTGACCTAGTGACTTATTTTTTAAGGTCAGATAACCCATAGTCAAACTCGACCTTAATTTCATCAAGGCAATTATTCTGACATAATTTCATGAAGAACAATTGAAAACTACAGCCTATATCGCATACACAATGTTTTTCTTTGATTTGACCTAGTGACCTAGGTTTTTACCTTAGATAGCCCATATTCATATTTGGCCTAGACTTTTTCAAGGCGATCATTTTTTCCGAATTTCATGACGGTCAATTGAAAAGTACAGCTTCTATCGCATACACAAGGTTTTTCTTTGATTTGAGCTAGTGACCTAGTTTTAGACCCAAGATGACCCAATTTTTTTTTTCTTTTTGATTTGACCTAGTGACCTAATTTTTGATCCAAGATAACCCGTTTTCAAACTTGGCCTAGATTTCGTCAAGGCCATCATTCTGACTTAATTTCATGTAGATCAATTGAAAAATACGGCCTCTAACGCATACTAAAGTTTTTCATTTGATTTGACATAGTGACCTAGTTTTTGTCCCGAGATGACCCGTTTCCGAACTCGGCCTATATTTTATTAAGGTTATCATTCTGTCTAAATTTCATGCAGATCAGTTGAAAAATACATCTTCTTTCGCATAAACAAGGGTTTGATTTGATTTTACCTTTATACCCCAGATGACCCATATTCAATCTCGACCTAGATTTTATCAAGGCAATCATTCTGATCAAAGTTAATGGAAATCAATTGAAAAATACAGTCTCTATTGTATACACAAGATTTTTCTATTATTTGACCTAGTGACCTAGTTTTTGTCCTCAGATGACCCATATTCAAGTTCGACCTAGATTTCATCAAAGCAATCATTCTGACAAAACTTCATGAAAATCAATTGAACAATGCAGCCTCTATCACATACACAAGCTTTTTCTTTGAGTTGAAAAAGTGACCTTGTTTTTTATCTCAGATAAACCATTTTCGAACGTGGCCTAGATTTCATCAATATCATCATTCTGACAAAATTTCATGAAGATCAATTGAAAAATGCAGCTTCTATAGCATACACAATGTTGTTTTTGTGATCTGACAAAAGTGACCTAGTTTATGATCCAAGACGACCCATTTTGGAACTTATCCTAGATTTCATCAAGGTTATAATTTTGACCAATATTCATGAAGATC